>NW_021938789.1:61174948-61367289 GCF_001715985.3 Manacus vitellinus
CAGTATCGAAAGCCTTGGTGAGGTCGACAAAGGTTACATAGAGACCTCTGTTCTGTTCCCTACACTTCTCTTGCAGTTGTCTGAGAACAAATACCATGTCTGTGGTACTCCTGTTGGCTCTGAAACCTCATTGGCTTTCAGGTAGAATTCCTTCTGCTCTAGTGGGTATTAATCTGTTCAAAAGTATTCTTGTTAGGATTTTGCCAGCAATGGAGAGCAGAGTAATACCACGGTAATTTGAACAGTCTGATTTAATACCTTTCTTCTTATACAAAGTGATGATGACTGCATCACGAAGGTCTGAAGGTAGTTCGCCGAGCTCCCAACAGCGCACCACAAACTCGTGAAATTCAGCACGGAGTACTTGGCCCCCATGTTTCCAGATTTCAGGTGGAATTCCACCAACCCCAGCTGCCTTGTTGATTTCCACCTGCTGTATGGCCTTAAGAGTTTCTCCCAAAGTGGGGGCAATATCCAATTCATTCCTCACCGGTTATTGTGAGATGGACTGAATTGCTGAGTCTTGAACTACACAGCTAGTACTGAAGAGAGTCTGAAAGTGTTCAGACCATCGATTCAGAATTTATCTGTTAGAAGCGTTTGCCCATCAGCGCTGAGTAGAGGGCTTTGTACCTGGTATGTAGGTCCGTAAGCTGTTTTCAAGGCCTCATAGAAGCCTTTGTGATCACCTGTATCTGCGCATAATTGAGTTTTTTCAGCTAGATCGGTCCACAGCTTGTTCTGGATGTCACGGAGCTTCTGTTGGAGCTTGCTGCATGCATGCTTTTCTTACGTGACAGGATGGCAATGCAAGGTGTGCTTGATGAGCAGTTTTCTTCTTCAACAATTCCTGGATCTCTTGTATTGTTTTCTTCAAACCAGTCCTTGTACTTCTTGAAGAAGAACCCTAAGGATTCTTCAGAGGACTGCAGGATACTCTTTTTAATATGGTGCCAAATTGTTTCAGGAGAGGTATCTGTAGAATCTATGGAATGGTTTTCGAGCCTAGTTTGAAGATTTGCCTGGAATCTGTCTCTCACTGTGGCTGATTGGAGATTGTTAACTTGGAGTCTTCTCCTTGGGATACTGCCCCTTTTCGGTTTGAATTTAAGATTGAAGTTGAGTTTACAGTGCACAAGCCGATGGTCTGTTTGGCATTCTGCACTGGGCATCACGCGGGTGTGATGGACATCGCGAACATCTCTCCGTCGCACCAGGACATAATCAATGAGATGCCAATGCTTAGATCTAGGATGCATCCAGGTTGTCTTCAGATTATTTTTCTGCTGAAAGATAGTATTAGTGATGGTGAGCTGTTGCTCCGCACAAAACTCTAGCAGAAGTTGCAACTTCCAACACCATGCTTGCCTAATACTCCTTTCCAGGCAAGGAAGATCTTTCCTACTCTGGCGTTGAAATCACCAATGATAATGATCTTTTCAGCTGCCGGAACCTTTTGGGTAAGGCGGCGCAGGTCAGTGTAAAATTTATCCTTTTCGACAGGGTCAGCTTGGAGAGTTGGGGCATATATACTCAAGAGAACAACATGTTGCTTGTTGTGTAGTGGAAGGTGTAGGGAGATAATGCGATCAGAATGACCTGTCAGCAGATTTTCACATTTTGGAACAATAGAGTTTTTGATCATGAAGCCAACTCCTGAAAGATGCCTTTCGGTTCTTGGTTTACCTGACCAAAAGAGTGTGTAACCGGCACTGTGTTCTCTAAGGCTGCCTTCCTCATGGAGACAAACTTTACTGAGAGCAGCAATGTCAATGTTGAGACGTGATAGTTCGTAGGCGATTAGGGCAGAGCGGCGCTCAGGGCATCCACTGTTCGCAGAATCAAGCAAGGTTCTGATGTTCCAGCATGGTAGAGTCAGTTTGATTATACCTTTAGAGGCAGGTGTATGCCTTTGTCTCTTGATCTTTGTGTGACAGCATTAATAGAAGATGCCCATTGGCCAGGGTTAACCAAGTGGGTGAAGGGTGGAGATGAGCTTT
Organism: Manacus vitellinus; assembly: GCF_001715985.3. Classification (NCBI taxonomy): domain Eukaryota; kingdom Metazoa; phylum Chordata; class Aves; order Passeriformes; family Pipridae; genus Manacus; species Manacus vitellinus. The sequence continues at coordinate 61,176,949 of NW_021938789.1, forward strand.
GTTTAGGCCACCTTTTCTAGGCCCCTCTTCGAGTGGAGCAAGCAGTGCTCTCCTTGAAAAGGCTGCTTGGTCGTTCAGGATGCTGTTCCAAGAGACTGTCATCTCCGGTCAGTCTCAAATGACCAATATCCTGAACTGCCTGCATGCAGGGTTGGGTCTGCGGCTTCCAGTGCACCTTTCACCTGCTGTTTCAACCCTGGCCTGTCGCTACAGGGCTTTGTGAATGTGGGTAAAGCCTTTGAGCCTGCGCAGTGGATTTTTTAGGTGAGATGCAGTATGTGCAGAACTGAACCCACCCTTTAATCCTAAGGTTCATCTACCAGGGCTGAGCAAGTTTTGACGGTGGCAGTGAGGTCCTCAGGTGGTAGGTTTGATTAGAGTGACCTTCTCTTAGATGGATGGCCTTACAGGGCTAAGCGAGCTCCATCTGCCCCGGTTTGGGATTAGAGTTGTCCTTCTCCTAGGATGACTGACAGAAGGCTAACGAGCTCATCCTGCCCAAGGATGTATTGTATCTGGCCCTACGGTTTTGACCTGTCTGGCATGGGTGACCCAACCGAAGGCATGTACCATCGCCAGCATAGCTCACAACCACATAGGGGTACACAGGCTACATTCCTATTAAAATGATTAGGGCAAGTCTTTCACTTCCTACTTTTCTGCCACCTAGCTATATTTAACCCCAAGGAAATACCCAGGAACAACCCTTTGTCCTGACCACCCTTGCAGGATGTAACAAATATATCCAGAACATACTGAACCTGGGCAGTAGCTGCAGGTGAGCCAAAAACAAACAAACGAACAGAACTGTTCCAGCCCCCATACCCACCCGGGGCTTGAGTACCTCTCAAGACCCTAGCCCGGCCGATACCCCCAAACCCCCAGAAGAAACTATTAATCACCCTGACCGTGTCCTCCCTCCACCGTGTTACCTCATATCTTCCCACACACCGCTTACCTGTGACACTTCATGCAGGGCTACCCCACTGGCCCTCTCACCCGCCTGGCAGTCTGAAGGAACCCCACGGCCCACCCACAGCCCACCCGGCACCCTTCCCCTCCCCCAAACCAGGTTAGCAAACCAATGTGTGCTCCGAGGCTTCCCCTCTCCTCTCCCACGAGGGTGCAAAGCCACGCCAGCGAGGCTTCCCCTCTCCTTTCCCACGCTGGGGGTGCCTGGGGGCAGCCCCATGCAGGCGCGGTGGTGGCCCCGGGATGTGCGGTTCCGATGGGGAGGGACCCTCTGCGGCCACGCGGTTCTGGCAGGGGGGCCCCCTTTTGTATTATAGAATTATACATATTACCATATTACTAATGGGGCTGGCCCTGGAACGCATGTGGCGCAGTGGCGCGGCCTGGCCAGCCCCGGGCATGTGTGCAATGGCGCAGTCGAGCCCTGGGCTGCCCCAGGCGCAGAAAGCAGTGAGAAAATGGGAGCTTCGCCTGTGTGGACAGTGCCATCATGGGAGATGAGAGGGGAGCCCCGGAACACACAGAAGAGGAATACTCTAAACCCGGGCAGATGGAGCTCATCAGCCCTGTAAGGCCATCCATCTAAGAGAAGGTCACTCTAAACAAACCTATGTCCTGAGGACCTCGCTGCCACTTTCCAAGCTCGCTCAGCCCTGGCAGATGAACCTCAGGATTAAAGGGTGGGCTCAGTTCAGCGCACACTGTGTCTCACCTAAAAAATCCACTGCGCAGGCTCGAAGGCCTTACCCGCATTTGCAAAGCCCTGTATCACCAGCGTGCTTGTAACAAATGTGGGTGGAGACCTTTCCCGGATCTTCGTTCGCGAAGACTGGCCATGATGATATTACTAATAATTCCTCATTAGTTATCAACTCTTTACTTTCAGAGATAAGGGAGAAAGCAGGCCCTTTTTTTCAGCATGTTAATGACTACATTTAAGTAGGAAAGGAAGCTTTAAATATATGGTTATTTATTTTACTTTTTCACGGGGATTAAAAAAAAAGAGATAATGATGTTGAAAAAGCACGACTTAAAATTGACAAATACCATAAATAAAGCTGATGTTTAACATTACCTGTTTAACAGGTTAACATTAACTCAGGGTTCTTTTCTATTGGCACTAGTTAAAGTCATTAATTATTCGATCCTAACCTGAATTTTTACGTTCAGACAGTGAACAAGGTGGCCAATGCCCAGAAAATAGTTGTGGATCTCAACTTAGTCATAAAATGACTAAGACCTTCATCTTATTTTTTCAAGCTATAAATTTTAAAAATGTGGATTTGAGGGAGCTAAAAGGCCAAACTAGTTAAAATTATTGGGTACGATTGCTTTGCACAAAAATTGTTTATTTGAAAAAAAAAAATTCTTGTAAGATCATTACCTTTATTTCCATAAAGGTAATGACTTGGATAATAAATCCAGAGAGAACTTTTTCTTTCTGATGTAGTTGAAGTCTTTTGTTCTGAGCCACTCAGCAATTCATCATGCAATTTTATAATTTCAGTTTTATACCAAGACTGAAGCAGCAATTTGTTTTTCAATGGGCTTTATTTCTACAGTTAAGCCAGTGTAATGCCAACTTAGATGTATTTTGTATCATCATCTGTCACAGATTACCATGTGATTCAAAGCAAGTCACCAGACTTTTGAAGGAAAGATGTTCCTCATTTTCTTAGTGCTCACAGCAAAGTTTTCATTTGCAAAAATGCAGTTTCAACAGAAACTAATAAAAGTTGGACCGTGAAAAAAATAAAGCAAAAACATATGAAAGTCTGTATGTAGAGAATTCAAAATGGGCAAAAGAAATCTGAAATCTGGCTTTTCCTAAAGTTTATTCCTTAAAAATCAGTTTTATTTAAAAACAAATAAAATAGAAAATGCAAATATCCTCATGTTGAGCCATTGAAAACAACAAAAACAGTTGGAATGCCAGCAATCAAGGGACAATTACATTCAAATTAGTAGTCATGTTTCAAAGGGTTTATGGCTAAGTCCGAGCTGGATAGTCAGTCTCCAGTGATTTGCCTGAGGGCTAAAAGGAGCTGCAGGTGATAGCCTTCAGAATTTTCCACCCATTTTATATACTAAGCTCTTCTTTTCTGCTGTTACAATCCATCCATTCTGGTCACATCCTGTATCAAAAGTAAAAATACCAATTATTTATCCTCCTGTTGCACTTCCTATGCAGAGTGACCCACATGCAATTTCCCACATTATTTTAGCACTAGAATTTGTTAAAATTATTCAACAATCAATTTGCATTTCTTCCAGTGAATAGTACTTTTAGGGCATTCAGGCATTTTATCCCAATGCAAATCTGCAGTGTTCTTTTGTCTCTTATTTTCCTCGGGATCCAGGATTTTCTCCCATTTTTCCCATTCTGCTACAGCCTTAATAGTTGTATTTTAATGAGAGAGGAGATAGAGGCCATGTCACTGATGCTTACTCACATGATTTAACAGAGACAAGGGGAGAGGAATCAATCTCTATATAATGTGTCCCTTTGAAAATATCAGAATCTGATAATCTTTACTAAATTGCAGGACTTTAAACTAGTGTTTTCAACTATTTTGCCATGCAGATTAGCTCCTTCAACAGTGAAGTGAGATGAAACAATGATTTACATCCTACTTACATTCTACCTGAAAGTACCATTTTTCAACAATCTTGTCAGCCAAGATTATAAGGGAAAAAAGTGTAATTTATAAAATTATCACTTTCTAACTTTTTTGTTACCCGTTGGTGCTTTGAGACCTCTGTATGCCTCTTATTGTTTTCGGAAAATAAGAGGTAAAATGTTTGTGGATAAGATGTGATTTTTAAATTTTGGTGCTCTACAAATTAACTAGTAGCTCTTGGTGCTTCTTGCCTGGAAGCACCACCCATGGTCCTGTTGTCCCAGAAGTTCTGTCTCTCCGTTCTGAGCACTTCTTGTACTCCTCTTCTGTGCAGGGAATGGAGATCAAATGCTCAAGTGTCTCCCACTGAAAGCCCTGAAAAAAAGAAGAAACAATGATAAACAATGTTTTCTTGAAGTAGCCATGAATATCCATGGTTACATTTTGGCATGCTCTTTCAAAACTCAACTATGGCATTTAAAATTCCTTCCTGTTAGCTGAGCCCTGTGAAGTGTTTTTGTTCATTTTTCTTCCCACTCTGACACACAACAGTTTATAAAAAAAACCCCAAACAACCAAATCCAGAGATAAAAGCATAGTTTTTTAAAGGATTTTCCATACAGTAACAGTAATCAGCTTTTACATATAACTCTAGGTTTTCCTTCTCATTTATGTCTAAGGATTTCTTATCGTACTTACTTCAAAACAGCAATAGTTAAACAAACTCCTACCAAAGTAACATTCCTGATGGATTTTGTTGACAGGTTTCTTCTTTCTTATTGTTCACTATGTGTCTGAGTGACCAGTACCAAGCAATTAAAAATGACAGCTATATGAATGACACTGTGTGCCATAGAATAAAAAGAGTTGATGATCTGAGCCTGAATTTCCAGTGCTCTTTGATTCCTGCCATGAAAATGTGCAAATAAATAGCTTGCAAGCAGTAAACCCGATCGGCAGGAGTTCATACTTCTGTGTTTACTCATACAAAAGGCCCTTCCTCTATTTCATGTCTGTTGGCATTTGTTATCATCATCCATTATTCGAGAACTGATAAAATGCCCATTTCCCACTAAACTGGGCTATCAGAGCACGTAAAAAGCTTTGTTTCAGTTAACGTTTCATTGAAAATGACACGATAAATTAAGGACCTTTTATATTATATGCTTAAAAGGAGGGACACTGATATACAGCTACATTATCTGATAGCTATGGAGATCTCCAGAAGGCAAAAGACAAGAATAATACAAAGACACCCTTTTGTGTTGCTTTCCTGCAATGGTGAAGCTGAAATGGCTGATCAATAACAAGTAAATATGATAGAGGAACTACTTTAACATTTTATATACATATATATATGAAAATAAATAAAACTGTGAAGAATGAAAGCAAATCTCTTGCACTGATTTAGCCAAGACTTCTACTTCTCTTACCAGCTTCACTGGACGTGATTCACTTCTACAGATAGCTTTGTTGAGCTGACTCAGGCTCAGCTGTGCAGCCCAGCACAGCTGGGGAGGGAAGAAGAGAAAATGATAGTGCCGAAAAGAGGAGAGGAAGAAAAAGAGGGTAAAGGAAGGGGGAACAACAGGATTTTCCCTTTTACTGGAAGGGCTGTTAGATTAGATCAGCTTTCCTGTAAGACTAATATTAAAAAAGTGTATTACCTGAAAGGCGCGGAGTACTCACCCTAAAACCAAATGGAAGTTAACTATATTTTTCACCAATTCATTTGTCAGCCTCTCTCTTCAGAGACAACAGCTGTTTCCTTAAGCTTTGCATTTCAGTGTTAAAAATCTTTTTTTGCCCTCAGATTTGCCAGCAGTTTAGAAGCATTTCAGCAGTGAATTCACCGCAGGCTTTTATTTTGCTCACAGTGGTGGTGCCGAACGCTGGAATACGAGCATTGGCCCGTGGGAATGTTCTTGATTCTGCTCTACAAAGCTGCAGAGGCACATCTGGAGGTCAGGAACATCATGTACTGACTAACAGCAGACTCAGAGTTAGCACACAGGTAAATTCCATGGTGGCTGTCAAGGTAATGATGAGAAGACCTGAGACTTCTACGAACCCCTTAGGCTTGCGTCAGGGATGGTACAAACACTGCAGAGAGCCTCACAATTTAAGGTAAGGTGTTTTGGAGAAAGACCACGTAAATGACAAGTAAGTAGGAGAAGAGATCAAGAATTTCAAAGGAAGTGGTTCAAGGGTTTTGAATAAAACTGATGTAAATATTAGTTGGTATGTACAGTATATGGACTGAGGTCCAGAAATACTTTTTGTGTGCAGCATTTCTTGTCATAGAGCTACAGATTTTGCACTTACTGGAAAACATATAAAGAGAGACAAGGCAGTATCAGCATCCGAGTTTTTTCTGTGAGCAGTGCTTTCTCAGCAATGTGAGCCATCACACTTATGCCCTCAGAGAGGCAAATTTAATCCACTGTTCTCAGACTGCTTGTTTTCGAGCACTGTGGTCATAGTATAAACAAATGATTATTAAGAAAGCTGATTAATCAATTGGTACATGTTTATGGGAAGACTCATTTAACTTGGCGCTCATAACTGTAGCTGGATTGCAGGTTTCAGAGTTCAGGGAGCAATATACACAACAAAATGAATTAAGCATTTTGTTTGCTTGTGTCCACAGTAATGTAACTTTATTAGGAGTAATTAAGAGTGCTTCAAAATTAATAATCTTAAAATAACAGTTTCCAGGCATATAAGTCATTACTTTTCTACTAAGTAAGGAGTGTGTGGCAAAAAGCCTCACGCCTTATTACATTCCTCCAGTATTGTGGTTTCCATCATTTCTTTGAAATCCGTACCTTTCATGTACAGTTCATTAACACTGATCAAAGCATGTATCTTTCTAATAAAGTCAATTTTTCCTTGTAATCATTTGTAGATGTCTCACTTCATGTAATATTTTGGATATTCTTTATCCTGTCATCTCATTTCTAATGTGTGGCTATGGTCAGAGAAGTGACATTATAGAAATTATGTCTTGGTTTACTGCATTTCTTCTCTCTCAATGACATCCATAGCAAGTTTCTCACTTTAGAAGTCAAAGCAAGATTTTTATAACTGCCAATTTTCAAACTGTTGCCTGTAAAATCAGCTGTTTGGCTGCCTGCAATATCTGCTAAAACAAAGAATTTCAAAATAATTTTCAAAAGTAATTTCTAAACTTGCTATTAACATATTGCATGTGCAAATCTCAATAATGACCTCTCACTAAGGAGCAAGGTGTATGGTGTCCTGCATTTTATATAGGAAAAATCTGCTTTGCACATTGGAAAGATGGAAACCTGGCTGTTCAGCCTCTATATCTGGCTCTGATTGATTTCTGATTCCTGATGAAGGTGGTAGCTCAGTAAATCCACATCTTTTAGTGTGGGATTTCAGTGGGGTTTGAGGATATGATGAATGTCCTGAACCAACATCTTTGGTAATGGAAAGTAAAAATAGACTTTAACTGGGTACGATGAGGTCAAAAGTCTATCTTCTGATAGTAGAATCAGCAGACATCACTCTGGAGGTTAAGTGGATAATGATTAGGAAAAGATATAGAAAACTGAAAAATATGCACTCAAATGGGGATTCCTGTTCTTTCAAAAAATTCTTAGCTAAAGACTACTTTTGTTACCTGCTCTGATAGGTATCACTCTTGATCTCCTTGTCCCACATATTTTCTGTTAATTTCAGTGGCACTACTAGGAAATATAGCACTGCAGCTCTGCATTAGAAAAGATAAGCATAGTCTTGATTCCTTCTCATTTCTATTATTTAAAATTATTTAACCTTTCATCATTAAGAAAGAGGAAAAACCTTTTCAGGCAGAGACTGAAAGACAAAAGGCTCGAAGTATGCTTTGTTTTTCAGCCGGGTCATCTGGCTGCTTCTGGCCCCGGTTCACCTCCATTTTCCTGTGCCCTGTTCTGCCCCCAGCCCAGACTTGTTCAGATTTCATCGGAGAGGCTTGACCCATCTGCGAAGGAACCTTTGGGGGAGTCCTGGCCAGAGCCATCCACCTACAGGGTGAGTTCTTGGGAAGAACCCCTTTTTCCCCTTTTCCCCTTCCCCTTCTTGGTGGGCGATAGCTCTCCAGTGATCCAACAGCGCCCCCTGCCATCATTGTTAGAATTGCGCCAAAAGGCAGAAAGTACTAAACGGTTTCCTTTTTGAAGGGGACTTGGATACAGAATTATTGTTTAATTGTTTTGTGTTCTTTTGTTGTTCTGCCAATACACATATATCCTTTAATAAAGGGATGTTATTTTTTCTTTCTCCATACTTCCTCAATTGGAGTCTCTTAATTCTAGATTTACAATTGCTTGGAAGAACTTGGTCTTCCTCATAACTCATCCTCCTTAGCAAAACATTTCAGTCTCATTAAACTGAGACTGAAGAAGAACAGTGTAGAACAGTGTATGCATTTTGAAATGGCAACATTTGCTGATATAGGTAACTACAAGTAATTTCTCAATGTGCGCTGAAGAAGTTATTTTTATTTTTTCGAGAGGGCTCCTTTTGTTACGTTTTACATATATTAACAGCAGCCTTAGTAGGGAATCAACAGTTTTATATCTACTAATAAACTTCCAGTTCCAGATTATTAGTCTGTTGTTAAACCATACGCCATATTATTGAAAGGCATCACACAGGTTTTTCTGCAACTTCTCTTTGTTGTTGTAAAGAATGGTGTTAATGTCTCATTTTAGGGTGCAGCTGAAATCCTTTGCTTTGTCAGTGATAAAAACAGAGATTTCTTGAGAGATTGCTTAATATTTCCACCAACTTCACCTGTAAAATTGTGCATTTGTGTAAAAGTATGACAAAAAAGTGTTATTGTGGTGTACAGTGAGATACATTATGTCATGAAACAGTTTTTGATATTTAAAATGGAGAATATGCAAAATGTGTATATATTATACATACATACTTATATGGCTAAAGAATTTTTATGTTTAATAAGCCTGTGGATTTTAAGAAATACAAAAACAAATTCAGTAGTAGGATGCATTCAATAGCACTAATTATGTAAGGGCTGACAAATTTCAGTCCTATTCTCCTGTTTTACTATATTAATAACCACCTAAATGTTTATCATAAAGATATTCTGTGCATGTTTTCTGCCCGAAGAAATGTATTATTAATTATTACTGTTGGTTTGGAAAAAAAATTGGTCTTCTCTGAGGTTAAGAGTGATCCATCCTTAAAAAGAAAAATTCAACCCCATTTTCGAATCAGATTTTAAAAAAAAAAAAAAAAAAGGTGAAATTTGAGACTTTAGAACTAAGCCTAACATAATTTTATTTGTAGAAGTTAAGAGATGAGAAATGGCAGGTCAACCAGACCAGCATAATGATTCCAGAAACGTGTATAGGTTGGGCAAACATATTTTTAGAATTTTGAAGACCTATCAAGTGGTATTCAACCAGACATCAACCCAAAACTATTCTTTTAATAAGGGGCTCTTGAATCCTCCCTATAGAGAGCTGGATGCCTCACCTGAGGAATTTTCTTCTCTCTTTCTTGTGCCATTCCCCTTAAATTCAAGGGGATGAAGACAAGAAACTACCCAGACTTCAAAATTAGAGCTAGCATGGTATCTACACATCCAGGCACTTGATCTATGTCTCCAGAAACTGGTGGAGTTTTCCTATAGCTGTATCATGACTTTTAGTTTTTTTGGACCGACCAATCTGTTGTAACAAATAGTGATGATTTTCAGAGGACTGGGCAGCTCTCTTTTTTCTATCAGTGACTCCCTGCACAGTCAAACAGGAACAATATTGTGCTTTGCTGGAAACCCATTTTAGATTTCCTGCACTAGAAGAAGGTCAGCATGTACTGAGGCCCAGTCAGAGCACTGAAGCCCACTGTACTTCAGTGCAAAGCACATCAGACACATCCGCATTTCAGGAGAATGAGAATGGAATCTCATGTCATTTGTAGGAAGAGCTGGGAAAAGAATTGGATGTGAATTTCATTAGTAGACCAGCTGACCTGTAGAGAAATAAATACAAATTTATACCCCATTTTAATAATATTCAGAAATGTACAAAATAATGGTACCAGGATTTATTTCCAGGCTTCCTGTTCAATATATTGTGTGCCATCACAGATTATATTTTATTATATATGCAAACCTCTTTGGAACTCAATTTTATATATTTCTTGAAAATGGGAGACAGCTCCTTCTGGGTTATTGATTGATATAGTGCCATAAGTGCACGCAGCAAATGTCCATAAAGTTTGTTTCAATAGAACTTTTTCACTGTGGGCTTTTTTTTCCATGATTTCCTCACTTCATGCTTACCTAATGGCATTTTCTCCGAACACAAACCTTTGATAATCAAGGCACTAAATATTATGTGTTTAACTTGCATCTTTGTTGTTGAAAAATACCTCTTTTGAGATGCCTCAAGGAAAGAGAAGAGTTCATTCCTCTGCTGCATTTTTGTTTATTGATCTCTGACTCGCTGAGTTCAATCTAATTCAGTCCACAGTCTTTATAATAAATCTAAGGAGGACCCCTTAGGAGAAGAGAAGAGATGCTTTTGGCAGAATCCTTTGTGCTCTTCAATATTTTATGAAGCAAAATGGTTAGGCTAAACATACTTGAGCATTCCACATATTTCAGTCTAGTCAAAGCAAATATAACCTACTTGTTGAGTCATTAGACAATGTGCTTTAGTAACCATGATGACCAAAATGCTTGACCCATCAGGCAATAAAAGCAGTCTCAAGTGATAGGACTGTTTAAGCAGCATCATGACATGTGACAGCAATTGCAGCTTCCAGAGCTACCAAGTGTGGCTCAATAACCTAAAGACTTCAGGCTGTGGAGAAAAACCAGAAGGTAAGTCAGAAAGCATCTGGCAATAATTTAATTAAGAGAGCATCATAAAAGAAAGCATAAACCAATTCAAACTATGGGAGAAGGATTTAGCTATTATATAGAACTTATATTAATAACAGACCATTAGAAAATTAATTAATAACACTCCATTAAAAGAATAAGAATAAAGTTATTAAACATGCTAACTAATCGACCATTAAAAGGGTGATTGGGGTCAGTGGATTTGTGGTGAATTTGGCATATTTATATTATGTGAGACTGATCCTTTGCTTCCTCTAGAAACAAAGTCTGTATTCTATTTTGCTGTCATTACCCATGCAGAGCTAGGAGTTGGACTTGATGATTCTAGTGGGTCCCTTCTAACTCAGGATATTCTGACTCTTCCATCCTCACCTGCCTGAGGAATCTACTCCTCACTGTGATACCTAAGGAAGTTGTGAAACATATTCTGTAAATACACTTACCAAAACTCACTGATATCTGTGCATTGTCATCACCTTGCAGCCAGCAAATATTTGCTCCAAGCTCTTACTCCTTAATACTGCCTCCTTCCATTGAATATTGGTGTGGAGTGACCAGCAAAAAGGTACAGATGAACTGCATAGGTATTTGAAGAAAACATGGCAATTCCTGGCTGGGCGGAGACTGAGATGAACAGAATAGTTTTCACCTTCTCCCTTTATTCTCCAGCTGTAAATCGTCCATGGCCTCTGAAGAATAATATCTCCAATGTGCCTCAGTTGTTGAAAATGTCTACTATGAATTCTCTGAAAAACCTCGTAATTTCATTAAGTGTTTGTTGCTTTTCCCACAACTCTTTTCTTTAATGTCTAATAACTAAATAAGTGTCATCAGTAGTATGGACATACCTCCCACCGGATTTGAAAGCAAACAAAGAAGGGAAATTTAGCTTCATCTATGTAAATGAGCCCTTGTCATGCTATGCAATACTATAGACACTAAGGAAGTTGTGCTAGCAAAACTCTTTATAGAAGGCAATTTTTCTTGATATAAGAAAGAAAAACGACAGAAATTTTGAGGAAGGGAATATGAGCGCACATTTACCCCTTTAAAAGGTTGCAACCATAAAACCTGTGCTTAATTCAAAACCTAGATCCAAAGAGCAGTAAGCCAAATATTAAAATAAAGTTTATTTGACAGTAAAATGATGAACTTTAAGAGTGCAGTGAATTGTGTGCCTTGTGTATACATATTAATCAAAAAACCTTTTGGTTAAACTAATGTTCAAGGTATGATTCAAAGACTCAAAAGTAGAAAACAACCAGGATAGGCCAGAATGAATGATTTTTGAGTACTAAAACCCAGGGTTCAGAACATTACATAGACTAATTCAGTACCTGTAGTGTCAGCTAAAGACTGAGGAAAACAGCTTGTCTGGTGAAAGAGACTTTCCATTAAAGACTCTATATTGTAATCAAGATATTTATGATAAATGGGGTATTTTCCCTGTTTCTAAACTTTAAAGTAGCATCCCCACAACAAGGTTTTGACATCAGACCATCAGTTGTCTCAGTAGGTTGAAAAAATAATGTATACCATAACCATCATGTTTACCAGAGAAGAAAAACCTCCACTTGCTTTTAGTTTATCAAAAGTCAAAATAGTTGATGGCATTTATTTTGTGTTTACTTTCTTGTCTTTCTCACTCACCCTCCTGTCTTGTTCCTGGATACATAAATATACTGTTTCATGTACTTTTTCACAGGCACTTGTCTGTGATCTCTGTTATAGCAATCTAAAAGGCAATCTCCTCTGATAGCCTTTCATATATTCTTTTGAACACGCAAACATTGAATGAAGGTGCTAATGTCATTTACACGCCTAGCTCTCATTGTTGATTCAGCTTTGCCTTTGGAAAAAAGTAGATACAGTCCTGAGATGTCTTAAGTGAAGTTGTGTCTTGCTCTCCCATTTTTCTTCCACAGTAATGCTCTATCTCAATTAGATAAACAATCAGGATTGTTGTCCTCTGATGGACAGGACTTCTGCCATTTTCTCTTTAAAATGCTGGAAGACATTTATCCTTACAGACTTCTCTGTGCACAAGTGTACTTAACTGGTAGTTGGAATAGAATAATTTACATGTGTTCAAAGGCAGTGAAGCATGTGGGTGAGCATGCCTTTCAAAGTTCACGTCAGCTGAAAGACAAATATCTTCAATGGTAACGATGGTCTGAATGCATTTATAATCAATTGCTGTTTCTTTATACTTGTTGCACTTGCCTGAAAAGTCTGTAGATTAGATGTCTGTTAATTGAACATTCAGAGGGGATTTTAATGTGGAGTCAACATTACTGACATATCAGATGGTAATTTAAGCACTAGTAAACTTGGGAATAGTCAGCAATTAGTAAATATATGTCTAATTATACCATGGTAAGAAGCAGTTTGAAGAAAATTTTAAATTACTTCCTTGTTATTCTTTATTTTTCAGTGTTCTGTGCCTGTAACAGGAATTCTCCATCTCAAGTTTAGGAGATTCAGTCCTGATGTTACTTTTAGAGTTGTCAAAAAAAAGATAATTTTATATCTTTTTTTTCTGATAAGGTTTTAAAAAACCATCACTTTTGATGATGTTTTGGAGGAGGAGAATGAGGCACCTTTGTGCGTAGAATTTTCAGTGTTTGGAATTTTCATTCATATTGGGAAAAATCAAGATGTTTCCTAAGTATAAAACATACAACAGTTGTTCTGCCCCCAACCTCCTTCATGGACTTTGTTATCGTCATGGTTTAGGAATGGTACTCTCCAACTTAGTGTTCCCACTGAAACTCCAAACTATATGCTACTCACTCTCCTCCCTTTTCCACTCCCCAAACATGTTGTAGTCCAAGTACATAGGAAAAATAGCTTAGCTGGCACATCACTCTCCAGAGAAAATGGCAGAAGGACACATGTGAGCTACAAATCCCAAAGGAAACTGTAATAGTGATTTCATACATATAAAAACAGCCTATCAATGCTGAATAAAACATTTTCAACTGCTATAATTTACTTTCACAGAAAAACTGTCTCCTATGTGAGTAAATAATCTCTTATAATAAACTCCAGATGTCACCCAGACAATGGGTTCCAAAAGACAAGTGATCGTTTTTCAGTGCAGACACTCCCGGGTTTTATTGGATCCTGACATTTTCAAGTATGTTCCAACTCCAAATTTCATTCTTTGTACTGTATTCCCATTAAAACTTTGACAGTCATGATTTTCTTTTACATTTTTAGTTCCTTGGTCTAAACAATTATAGGTCCTCATAAACTGAGATGACAGAATCCTGAAAGAGATCTAATTAGAGTAATCTTGTGTGGGAGCCCAAACCCAGCTTTCAGCAAAAGAAAGCTCGGTTGACAAACATCTCGTGATCTGAAGAAATTTGGACCCTTGTCCAGAGACCTGTTGATGTGCAAACCGAAGATATAAACCTGGCTCCAAGAAGAATTAAGAAAGGACTTTTTGAGATGATTGTTAAAACCATGCCTAAGCCCCTGTAATCCCTCTATCCCCCATGTAATCCTACTAGAAGAAAAAAATTAACTGTTTGAAAATTGCAGTAAAAACTTGTGTAACTGCCCAATTAACATAGGTTGTCCCCTTCATTAACATGTCCAGCCCCAGATGCCTTTAAAATAGTGTTCTTGTGTTCAATAAAGGATTCCAGTTCCCCCATACTGGGATCGTGTCTAGCTTTTATTTTTCAGACCGCCACTATCTTATCCTTTTATTAATTTAAAAACCCAAGCAGCAGTCTACAGTCTCATTCAAATCACATCATGTATGGAAAAACCTCGGTATTAAGAGGCCCTGTTACTATTATATTAAGACGGTCACAAATTAATAATATTTTCTACCAACTATTAGCACAAAAATTCTAGTATAAATTTGAAAATTATACATAGACTACTACATACCTTTTCATATCATTCTTGCTTTAGCAGTCATCTACTCATCCAATACAAAATGCAAAACTATTAACGGAATTAAACTAAATTTATTAAAATACTGTTTATTTTAAAATAGCTCCACATCCAAGTTGTAAAAAGGAAAATCTCTTTTATCCCTTGCTTTGATGAATTTAGTCTGTGCTCTTCTAAAAATGATCAAATTGAGCAGAGAACCCCATGAATCCTAACACAGCACTCTGAGTGATGTCCTTAATGAATACAGCATGCGGTATTTAGGCCACCTTAAGGACAACTGCTTCCATCTAGCTACTTGTATCTTCAAACAGCTTTTTAGTCAAAATATACTGTGGGTCAGCTATTGAAGCACTCATCTAGTTACAGCTCCTTCTATGAAGCAAATTAAATGTGCACATTTTGCCATGTTTGAGAGTATTTCTATCAATAGAAAGAGTTTGGTTTGGTTTATTTGTTTTAAAATTATTTTACTTTACTATTTATTTTATTTGTTGCTACTATTATTCTGATAGTTTTTTGGAGGAAAGTTGATGGGAAAGAAAGAAGCAAGACAAAAATCATATGCCATGTGAAAATAATATTTATATATGGGCTAGAAATAATTATAATTTAAAATAATTTTCTCTCCTGTAACTTGTACAGTCTGTAGCATACAACTGCAAATCACTTCACATGTAGTTTCATACTACCATCAGAGATGAAGCAACAGCATCTTCCACCATCTACTTCTTATCAGTGTATCCATATTTCTCCTTCCATGTAACCAATTTTACTGTCTTTTTATTTGAAACTTCACTCACGTGGACTAACACAGCTTCTACACCTTGGATTGATATGACTGTCTCAATCAAACACATATTCTCCACCCAAAAACGGAAATGTGATAGTGTGATCATATGATTATGCAGATGGCACTTCGCGATTCTTACCGTATTGATTTTACAATGAAATTTACATTTTTACATGAACCTTGGTTTCCAGTAAAACGTAGTAGTAGCATTTCAGAGGTACTAGAGAATCATAAAAAGTAGAGACAAGTTCTATTACACAAAATTCCCTTTGAAGTTACCTCAAGTTTTGTCTGTTAGTTTTAAGACTCTTGCTTCAGCAGTCCTGCAATCAGTTGAAAATCACTATAAT
The DNA here is from genome assembly GCF_001715985.3 of Manacus vitellinus. Lineage (NCBI taxonomy): Eukaryota > Metazoa > Chordata > Aves > Passeriformes > Pipridae > Manacus > Manacus vitellinus. The sequence continues at coordinate 61,192,486 of NW_021938789.1, forward strand.
ATTAGAGGAAGTTTTAAGTTTTGTGCTGCTATTGAGTTTCATACCTACAACTGAATTTCCTTTATTGTGAAGCTACCATGGCACATTATGGGTAATCAACATTTTAAACATTTAGTAAAATATAGTGTATACCTTTTTCTCTGTGCTGCCTCCCTTCTTTTTTGTAATGGCATCTTTTTCATCAGAGAGAAAAATATTCAGCCCTTCTTTTAATGAGTTTAGACAAAGAGTTTTCCATTTATCAAGAAGAGACCTATGCAAAACCCCTTGCAGAATCTGTGCAAAAACAACATGGTGGGAGATCTGTTCATTAAACTCTGAAAGAAGTGCAAGAGGTGATATACTCTCTGGTGCACCATTTTCTGCTGAAGCACGTGTACCTTCAGATGGGTCAAGCTGTTAAGAGTCATTGCTACTTGAACTGTGAAGAAGTCAGATTGGAAAGACAGGGAGTAAGGATGGTAACCCACCAGATGTTGTTGGCAGAAGGTGTTTCTGGAGACATGGTCATTGCATTACCTCAACTGCCAGATTTGGTTCCTCCTCTGTAAGCTGAAAACTCAAAACATTTGCAGACTTTTTCTGTGAAGAGAAATATAAACATACAATCAAAATATAAACTGTGTTATTAGTTTATAATTGATACTAGAAATCAATAATTAATAAAATGTGGTATTGTATATACCTTCTCAATTAATTTCCTGATTTATAAGTGAATTCTACTGGTGACTCTGGCAAGCTTATAGGTCATGGAATCATAGAAGCATTAAGGTTGGAAAAGACCTCTAAAATCATGGGGTCAACTGTCAACCCAGTACCACTGCGTTTACACTAAACCATATCCCCAAGTGACACATCCACTCATTTTTTTAAACACTTCCAGAGATGATGTAATTCCACCTTTTTCTTTTTCATGACTTCCCTGGGCTGTTCAAATGCCTGACCACCCTTTCAATGAAGAAATTTTTCTCAATATCTAATCTTTTATCAGACCCTTATGGTTCTGAGTAGCTATAAAGATACATTTCAGGGTACAATATAATGCTTATTAGCAAGGACAAATGTTGCTGTCACCTGTTGCTACTAAATTTCCTGTTAAAAGAAAGAGATCATAAGCAGCACTCTGGTGCATTTCACTTTAGTTAGTGCATTTCAACAGTCTAATGCTTATCTAGGCATTTTATTTTCCAAAATAAGTGTTAATCTTTCAGTAGATCAGTTACTTAGGTAAATATGCATACAACTCTATTCTTCACAATTTTATCACACTGCATAGTGTCTATACTGGGCTTCAGTAACATCACTTGAAGACTGTGCTGGTTTAAAAGTTAACCAGCAGGGGAAATGAACTCAACTCAAAAGAGAGATTATAAGTCAGAATAACAATTTAATAAAATAATACAATAAGTACGATTATACAGACAAACAATTGATCTTAACCCACAAAACCCAAATGTATAACCCAGTACCCTGGGGCATGAACAAAGTGGTGTTCCTTGGGCCCCCCCTGAGTCCAAAGTGAAGGGAGAGGGGAAAAACCTGCTGGTGGGAGAGCTGTTGCAGTCTGGTCAAGAGTGGTGATTGCAGTCCAGTTGAGGGTGGTGGTCTCAGTCTGGTTGAGAGCAGTGAGCTGCAATCTGGTTGAGAGTGGTGAGCTGCAGTTTGGTTGAGAGCAGTGAGCTGCAGTCTGATTGAGAGTGATGAGCTGCAGTCTGATTGAGAGTGGTGAGCTGCAGTCTTCCTCTGGATCCCATGAGTGGTAAAAAGGTTCCAAAACTCCAAGTTTATATATTCTCCAGTTCAGGCAGGAATGCTCAGTCCTTCCCTCAGAGTGGGGAATTCCATAAAAGGGTGTGAGGACGGGAACATCTTCCTCTCTCGCAGGCCTCTTAACGCCTAGTTTATAGCCTGAGGAGTCAGGCTGCTCTGGGCAGAGGGTGTAAATGCTCTATTGATAACAGTTTCTGGGAAATGGCATGGAAGGCTATAGAATACACAGTTTTGGGTTACACTCATCCAGTGATGAATTGGTCCCAGTTGTTCTAAATAGGACAAAGACTTCAGAATATTCACCATGAGTGAAGAATCAGCTGTTTATTTGGGAAGTAATTATTATGTAAAGTTTACCAATGTATGCTACTGAGAAAATCTGAAAATGGAATCAGTCTGTACATGTCTGTTTGAATATGACAGCTACATTAGGAAAATATAACCTGTAGTCTGAGGTAATCTTGGCATTCAGGCCTGTAGGTAGGTGAAAAGTGGCTGATTAATACTGTGTATAAATTTTCTACGTGAATATCAGCTCAGATTTTTATACAGAGTATTTCATACTTGAAGATCAGTGCCTGTGAAATACAGCATTAAAATATGTTAAAGAAAACTGTATCAATGAGGCAAAAATAAGCAAGGTTTAGACTAAATTAAAGGTCAGTGTAAGGTCATCTCCAACACTGGTACCCTGCTTAAAGGCTGTGAGATGCTGTTGACCGGGCACTGTGTTGTGAAGAGCTGCCACACCAAGCCAATCTTGGCACAGGCTGCAGCCAATTAGGTATGGTGTAGCCACCAGCTCTGTGTGAAGCTAACAGCATTGGTCCCAGGATTTTTCAGGCCTTGTCTGGGCTTCTCTTTGCCTGCCTAAGGCTTTATTTTCTTTTGTTTAGGTAAATGTCAATGTTAAAAGAGTTAATGCTGTGTCAGAAGCAGTTCTGTAGTCAACCTACTATCAAAGCCTCATCATTCTCACAGCCTGCCTCTAGTGTCTCAGATGCACTCCTCAGTGGTACTTTCCTTGATGAAGTCTGACTTTCCTGAGCAGTAGAAGCTTTTAAACACTCCTATAACAGATATTAAGGCTACTTGTCACTGCTTGTTTCTAAAAAAACCATGTGTGGGCTTCTGTTTCTTTACAAGTGAGAAAATTTATAAAGAATTCAGCATTTTGTTCCAAAGTTGTTGAACAACTTGGGCAAGCACAAGTGGAATAGATGCTCTTACTGGACTCCTCCTAATGTGACTTCTCCTAAGGAAAATTATTGCAAACAGAAATTAACTCACAAATTGTATCTTGGAAAATGTAAAGGCTACTCAGAATGACTCATAATAGTTTTAAAAGGTCCTTAATGACAGCTCTGGAACTCACATCATGGTTAAGTTTAGTAACAAACATCTGACTTTTTTCAGATATTGTTCTAAAGTATGTAGAATATCTTTCCCACAGATAACTGACTTTAATGAATAGTAAAACACCAGTTTGGTGAGACATTATGAACTAGTAAAAGCTTTTTTTTTTCAATTTTACTTAGTGTTACTGTCATTTTTGTTTTAGTTATGAAGCATAAGTATGTTGCCAACAGAGTTCTGGCTGTCTTCATCAAGAATTCAATGACTTCTGTCATGAGAAATAAATCCAAGATAAATATATTAGATTTTGCAGTTAGGGAGATATTTTTATACTTATGGAACTATACTTTCTATTTTTATACTTAAAAATAGGCTAGTGACTGTTAGCAGGATATTTGAGTGTATATACTCGTATACTCACTTGTGAGAAAACAGAGAAAAATGTAGTGGCACATTATTTTGATAGTCATATTTACTGGGCTCCCAATGAGCTATAGCTAATTATCCTCCCTAAAAAAAAAAAACCACACCAAAACAGAGTATGTGCAGTATTTTTTACAAATAGATTGAAGTCCCTGGTATCTGGCAGAACTATCATCTGGGGGCTCTTTTCTTGTGACTTTACACAGAAAATTCAAAGCAGTCACAGAATATCAAGATTTTCAAATATTTCTAATTCTTCAAGGTGGGTATATATTTATATATGCATAGGTAGACATACATATGTCTGGTACCTGAGATGAACAGCTTGTAACCTACAGCTATTTAAACAATCTACGTTCATAATAGGAAGATAAGAAGAATAGAGGAAATAAGAATGCGTATTTTATGACAAATAAAAATGCTGAACTTTTGAGCATATATACATATGTCATGGAAATAAGTAATAATGCATTAACACAGGAGTTGGTAAATTTCTTTAGGCTCTGTCCCTCCCAGAACATTCTGTAGCTTTGGATACCCGCAAGGGGTGTGTGTATGTATGTATATATGCACATGTGTTGCTTATCCCTTACTGCATTACATAAATGAATTATGTGGCTTTTATGTTATGCAAGAGCTTCTTATGCCAAGGGCTTTATTTGCATATTTTGTATGTGCATTGAATTGCGCTGACTATTTTGCCATTGTTGATCTGCTGAGGGGCAAAAATGATAAATGTTAATGAAAAATTCAATGATTGATACTACTAAATTCAATGGGAATTCTCTCTTACTCTTCATTGGGACCAAGATTTCAGCTCTATTTTTATCATGGGCAGAGTAAGTAAAGATGTTTCATTATTCTCCAACTCACACAAATTCTTCTTTTCATTCTGTACTGCAGGAGTATTGATACCCAGAGTTTAAAGAAACTAATCCTTATAACTTGCAATTATTTCTCTCCTACTGAATTCAATTGCAAAGCTCTGAGCTGAGTTGAAAGTGACCCAGCTGAGAAATAGATTACAAGGAAGAGGAGAAGGAATTTTCTCATCAAAAGAACAGTGGTTCTGCATTAGAACACACATCATATTATTTCCATTGTATATACTTTGTATTTTTAACAAGCTGAGGAGAGGTTATTCCCAGAGAAACTGTAGGATGATACATCAGTTTCTATAAGGAATTTACAGAGTAGCTATGCATCTCTTAAGCTTTCTTCTTTTTAAACTGCATGCATTTGGCTCTTTTGGGTTCCTCACGTCTTTAATCCTTTCAGCATTCTTGTTGCCTGTCTTCAGAGCTTCCATGAGCAGTGAAAAACAGAACGCAAAATTCTGTTTTCACCAGAGCTTGGCAAAGTCCTTAGTTGATTCCTCAGCTTTACATAAAACTTCCTGATCCAGTTAAGGCCTGTACAAAGCTGTTCAAGTCAGCTGGAAGAATCCCACTCAGTACCATGGGCTACATATCAAACTCTCTGTGGAGACATCAAAATGCAGATTATACTGTTGTTTTTTTTTTTCCTCAGCCAGTGTCTAATTGCAAACTCCTCTCTGAAAGCCCCGTGCTGACATTCCTAAAATAAACATTTCCTCATTTATTGACTAGTACTAATTCCTTAGTCTGTTACCTTTGGAAACCAATTACATTGCTCAAATTTAAAGTTTTTATCTTCCGCTTAGAAAGACTGTTGACATACTAGAAAGGGTTCAGAAAAAATAGTCACAAGTACTATCCGACATCTGGAATATCCATTTTAGACTGAGCGATTATTTTGGTTAATACAGATTAATTGCTCCTGATCTGCAGAAACCTAAATGGGGATAAAATTCTTCATAGTAGCAGGCTCCATAGTATAACAAAATTTAATGCCTTGGAATTAGGTTCTAGGAAAACCTTAAATGTTTTTAACAGAGAAGGCAAGGAATCCTTGGAATTACTTACTTAAGAGCATGCACATTCTTAATTTAAAAGAGCTTAAATCAAGAGACAGCCCATAACCTGTGCAGAGCTGTTGTCCTGTTGCAGGATTCATTTGATGAAATTCTATGACCTATATAATATATATGCATGAAATACAGAGAGGTTTTATTGCCTTTTTTTTAATAAAGGATGTCAAATTTTTAAAACTACTTTCACTTTTTCCTGCAATTTTTATGCATAAACATGTCAAAATCAGTAAACATTTTAATTAGGTTTCACTTTTATCAATTTCACATTTTAATATCAGCCTGTGAATGTGCAGTCTTTATCTATTCAGAGGAAATCAGGTCAGGATCTGTCCCAAACCTTGTGTCCTTTTCCCATTACAAACTTAATTGAAAACCCCAACTATACAAATCTTTCATAAAATTATATTAGAAAAAGAATGCTTCACGTCAAACAAACATTCTTTCTAGATAAAACTGAAACATTTTGTTTGGAATTTAAGTTTTGTTTGCTTTTTACTCATATTTGAATTAATTTTCAGAAGTCATTTAAAAACAATAAATCCCATTGAGCCAAAAATGCCAAAATGGAGTGTTACTATGCTGTCAGAACACTTTATATTTTAAGCAGGTTTTATGTTCTCAACCATTTGTGTCAATTAGGCAGTAATGGCATTTTGCATTGAAACTTTTTTTCAATAAAAGATTCTACCTGGATCTATGAGGATACATTAATACATAAGAACACAGCAAGTTATTAAAAGCAAAATAAAAAGAAGGGGGGAAGAAATTCTACTGAACCAAAAATATGGGAGTGAAGATGTTTGCATCCACACAAGTGTTCTAAGATACTCTTTCACATTATGCTTAGTCTCTTAAACAAAATTATATTTTATTTGGAGTAGAATCTAAGTGAATGTAGGGATGGTGCCTCATTTTGCTCTTATTAATATCCCAAAGCATGCCTTCTGTGCTTTTTCGTGGTGTTAGAGTTTTAGAAACATAGAATATCCCGAGTTGGAAGGGACCCACAAAGATCATCGAGTCCAACTCCTAGTCCTGTACAGGACACCCCAAGAATTCCACCACGTGCCTGTGAGCGTTGTCTAAACGTTTCTTGAGCTCTGTCAAGCTTGGTGCTGCAACCACTTCCCTAGGGAGCCTGTTCCAGTGCCTCACCACCCTCTGAGTGAAGAACCTTTTCCTGACATCTAACCAAAATCTCCCGTGACATAGCATTGTATGATAGTATGAAAGACACCATGCATTGCAATGGCTGTCTCCTATTTCAAACACAACATACCTGAACTAAAGAGAAATATTATTTAGTTTGCACAGATACTCATTTCAGGTAATGTTTGTCATAAAATTTTAGTGAGAGATTCTGTAGGATGCTCTCAGAGCTGTGTACTTGCATTACACTTTGTAACTCTGTGTGCCATCCTTAGACCAACCAGCACTTCCTTTTTTTCCCTTCTGTTGAGTAGCTGGGGGACCACTTGCAATATAAGGAGATGTCCTGGGATAAAAAGTGTTTTCCCCTGGAGGTAGAAAAAGTGTTTAACCCCGGGAGGTGGTGTTCCTGGTGTGCCAGGGCCAATCAGAAGCTACATTTCGCTACGGTAAAAATCAACATATGGTACAGGTGGGAAGAGAAGGAAGTTGAGGCAGTTGAAAAGGGGGCAGCCATGGTCTGAGCCACAAGGAGGTAGGGGCCAGCGAGCCCCACTGGGGCTGCTGCAGGAGCTTGGAACAGTATTAAACTGGGCCAAGTACTGTAGCTAGGAACTGGAGAAAATTTCCTTGCTATGAGTGGGCAGCAGAAGATGGAAAAGCAGCGGCAGAGGCAGCGCTGAGTGGAGAGCTGTGGCTAAGAGCCAAAAGAGATAACAAGCAGCAGAGATGGCACACAGCCGTCTGAGAGAGACGCAGAGACGTTCCTGCAAGGAGGGAGAGCTGGCAACAGCATAGAGAAAACTCAATGAAGACTGTTTTGGGGGTAAGACTGAATTAAATCTCCCCAAAACCCCTTTCAGAGACCCTCTTTTGGAAAGAGGGATGGACTCCCATTTGAAGGGAGTTCCGAAATGCAGCAGCATCGGAGGAGTGAAAGTCTCTAATGAAGTCTCCCGAAGGCTCAGGATCAAGGAATTGCGATTTTCACAAAGTAAGAACAGAAAAATTCTGACTGCAATACTCAAACCTGCTGCCTTAAAAATAAAGAACGCTAACTAATACCACAGAAACTAATTTGAAGGAACTGTGACCTGAAAAGTGACAAAAAGACTTTTCTCTTTTCTTCCTGGACTCTTGTCGAAGAAAAAGAGAAATTTAATCTAATGTAAATATGTTATTTCATCGTAGAAGAGGTAGTTAAGTTGTTACCTATATATATGTATGTAAATAAACCTTGTAAGTATTTTCCTCTTCCCCCAATGCTGAGTAGCTGTGTTTTGTCTGAAAACCCTCTCACATTGAAGCAAATTGTGTGAGGGGGGCTTGAACTTGGAAAATGGATTTTTGAGGGTCTCAAACTGCCACAGTATTATTCAACGTGAGAAAGAAGGTAGAAAATGGGGCTCTTGTGTGCAAGTGAAGCACAATTCTGGCCCATTGCTTGTAATAGCTTCCTGTCTTCCTGCATAATATTTTCACTTTCATAAGTTTCCTTTATACTGAAAACTAAGAAAAGGTAGTTTTGAACATTCTTCATCCATCTTGGAGCCTTCACTTATACAGTCCCTTTGTTACTTTTCAGTGATTTCCTTCTATTCTCTCTAGATATTTCTAGAACTCTTTGTAGCCTTGTTACATTTGATTTTGCTTTCTTTGCTTCCCTTACTTTACCTCAGCTTTGTTTGCCAGCTAGATTTCATCTAGTCTTTTCAATCTATTCATGTGTTGGTTTTGGGGGTTTGGAGGGGGATTTTTTGTCTTCCCAGGATATAATGAATAATGCAAATTACTTTGCAGCTACCTAACAAAAAGTATCATGTAGCTTTAGGTTTAGTTCTTTATTGCTTCACTTACCTCCCTGCAGTACGTGGTGTCTTTTGATTGACTTTTTTTGGTCTTTGTTTTAGCTTAACAGTTGAATTTATGGACTGTAGTGTTTTATTAAAACATATTTTGATTTCATAGCTCAAATAACAGAATAGAAAACTCCAGCTTCCAGCAATCATGTCTCTGTTTTCTCAAAAAAATGGCTGATTTGTTTTAGAGTGAGGAAAGGAATTGCATCTTAATGCAGACATAGATAAAAGCTATTCAAATTCCTATACAGTCCTGTATTTCCATTTTCTTTCAAAATAGATGTAATTATTGTGATATATATGAAAGCAAATCAATATTATACATAAGGTACAGTAAATGCTAAATTGCTGTACACCCATTATACAGCACGTCTGGCATGAATGCCAGATTTGTTAGCAATACCCTCTTGTGATTAAAACATCTTGATACATTACGTTACTAATATTTAACCCCACAACACTGTCTTTCCACTAAAAAAATGCAGAGTGCTTTATGAATAGAAAAAGGAAGTAGAACCTAGCTCCAAAAATTACTGCCATTTAAAATTTAATTAACTAATGTAGTAGATAGTAAAATGTCTTACTGAAGACAAGGCACTCGCCCAAATATATTTTTCTCTTACTTGGATTCTACCTCTCTGTCTTTGCCAAAACCTATTGTGACATTTTGAAATTCACTCTTGGGTGCTCACATTGTGGGTCATTTTATATAGAGTGCATTCACAAACTCTATTCTCTGCCCTTTCCCCACTATATCTGAGAGCGTTCCCATCCCCAATCACTTAACATCCTGAAAAATATTAAATTGCCACCATCAAAAATTTCCAGTGGCGCATGAATCGGGGATTTCTGAATGGATGTAAAATCTACTTTGTAAATGTTTACATAGGGTTTGGAGTAATGCCTTAGAAAACTCTGATCAGGCTACAACAAAGAAATCCTTATTAAAGAGGAAGAGAGAACTCTGATTCCTGACTCTGAAGAATAAACAATAGCTCTCTAAAATTACAAGTAGGTGAATATATTATGAAGATATTTGACTCAATGCTTTGCAATGCACTTTGTTCAGGAATTCCTGTTTGTTTGGGGTTTTGTTTGCTTGTTTTTAATGAAGACATTTAGTGCACATCCTGTAATATTTTAATTCTATTCTGAAGTTATACATGGCAAGCTTTAGGGTTTTATACTAGACACAGGAATGTATGCACACTTATTCCTTCAGTAGTTCTGCAGCATATGATTGAGGTATATTTGTGAGCACACAGCATGTACTGACTTGAACATTAATATCAGAAAGAAATCATTTGCAACTAATGGGGATTTCAGTTCTGAACTGTGATCACCTTTGCTAAGAGAATTCTTCATAGCCTTGACTCTTTGGTGTTGTGTCGTACTCAGGAATGAATGCATAATACATAATCTGCCCATACAAGCTCATGCGTTGCTGGGATCAATATTTAATTATTAACATGGCTGAAATATAAATTTTTAGCTAAAAAAGGGTAGAGTAATTGAGATGTGTTAAAATAAAGTAATTGATATATGTATACAGGTGGGGTGTCAAATAAGCAAACAAATAAGCTACCAAGGAATGAAACAGATATGATATGGACAGATATAACAGCCAAGTCAAAAGCTCCTTGGTTCAATTGGTTCAGTAAAAGCTCCTGGCAACACTGCTTAAGACAAATTTTAAAAACATTATAGAAAAATGTCTTAATATACTTTATAGAAGCTGCTGGTTAGTGATGTAATAGATCTTATTTGACTGATTTCTGTTAAGATTAGAAGCATCTGGGTTGCAAAACAAAAACCGGAATACATACTAAAATAATTTATACAGGCTCTATACTGAGGGCAGTTTTATTCATTGTAGAACTAAATCTACTCTGTCTGAAACTATCAATTAAAATGGTAGTAATTATTCATGAAAATAAATATATAGGGTATTATTCATGATAGGAGAATGTATCATGTATAAATGGTCAATAAATCATTTTAGGGGAAAAGTGATATGGAAAATGGTGGCACTTAAGCTTTCAATTTTCATTAAAATTGTAACTGCAGCAAGTTGTTCAGCAGAGAGATAATCTCTGCCACAAAAAACCCCAAGTGAGCACTCCTAGCTGTTCAGAAATTTGCAAAAACTACTACCCCTTTATCCAGTACCTGGCTCTGCTGACTTCCAAAACCTGCCATAGACCCTGCAAAGGGGCAGTGCAGGGCGATGCTCTCATATACTGTGTGCTCATTTCCTCTTTGGTTTTGAAATCTGTATGGCTTTAACTTGCACTAAATTTGTCACAAAGGACAGGGGGAAATTTGCTGGTAAAGTCAATACTATTAGCAAAATAGTACAATGGAGAAAGTCTGGTTTACAACTGATTTTACTGCATTTTCTTATTTTCCTTATCTACCTTTTTGCCTGTTTTGTCAAAATACATCCTTAACCTGCCATCAGTAGCTAACTGTGTTTCCGTTTAAATCATTAGGCCACCTACACTTAAATGATCACATTCAGGTTCAAAACACTTAATTCCAGGAGCTTTGTTTTGACAAGATCACCAACAGAGGTCAAATTTAGTGCACTGAGCATGCTGGCATCTCAGACCCTGTTAAGTCACCATCTCTACCATAAGCTGTATTTCATATGCTATACATATATCTTTTCATGCTATATGTAATACCATGAAAAGATATTATGCCTATAAAACTAACCCAATACCTTTGAAACCTCATTATAGAAAATGTTGCAACTAGGATTAGTGCTATAATGTAGTTACATACCACTTGATATCACTCCTCTTCCAAACATATCCTATGGCAGACAGTCCTTTCCCTTCCCCCAAGCAGAGATGGAGAGAAGGGCAGGAGCAGGGCTGTAACACTCTTTTTTTTCCAGTCCTCAGGTCACATTTTACTTAAGGTACAGACCAGTCAAGAAGCCCAAAGACTGCATTGAGTGATGCCAACTGCAGAGCTCTTGGCTTCCATCTGTACTTTGAGAGGCACACATTGAGCTGCATCATTCCCACTTCCTCTGCTTTTAGACATTGCAAAAAGTATTTCTCAACAGGACTTAAAAATCAGCCATTTAGATGAAGACAAAGAAGGTGAGCAGAGGAAGAAGGCAAGAGGACAAAACACCTTCTAGATTTCAGACTGAAAAGAAAGACCTGATTTAGTCAGTTAGTGTTTTCAGAAGAATTGGACTCCGAATGTAAGAGTTCATGGTTTATGGCAGTAAGGGCCATATGGTAGTTCCCTTTTTGGTTGTTTAGCAAGACTTAATCAATTTTCAAGTACAGCTTAATTTTATTCATTGCCTTGATGTTTTGGTTTTTTTTTTTTCAGGTTTTAATTTTCTGTCTCACATTAATCTTTCCCTAGTGTTTCATTTTCAGAGGTTTTTTTGTTTGTTTGTTTTAAGGAAGCTTTTTGGTCTGTGTTCTTTTACCTCTTCCAATTACCTTACAGGTAACAATTAAACCACTGCTAAGTAGAATGTTGTCAGGTTTTACATGCTGTACTGGCAATAGAGCATTCCCAAATCCTTCACTGAAGTTTACCTATCTTGAAAGCTATTGGCTTCCACTTAGAACATACTCATAGCACACTACTATAGACTTGTTTTGCACTGAACTTCTGTCTCAATGAAACTGGTTGTTGGAAGAAATTAGACTACCAGTTATGGTAGGACAAGTTCAATTTCTGTGATATTTGTTCAGCTGCTAAAGAGGCAAATAAAAGCCAAATAAATTTGATTTGCACAGGCTGTATATTGCCATCTAACTGACAGACAGCATAGCTCTTCTCTAGAACAGCTCACATGATCCATCAACTGCTTTCAAAATACTGCAGCAGGTTACCCCTTCCTAGGAAGAAAGCAAAGTTTCAGGAAAAAAAAGGCTTTCCTGTGGATTTGTGAAAGATACACCATTAATGGTTCACAATGTCCACACAAATAAAAGTGCTTGTACTTCATATTCAATTTTCTTCATGTCCCTAAAGTTTCATACATATAAATAAATATGTAAACATACGTACATAAACAGGTAACCATATATGCATATATGCATATTAGTAAATATATCTATATATGTAAACATAAGTGTATGTGTCTATTTGTATATATTTAAATATATATATTTACATTATCTTCTCTCGTATCCTGTCTTAAGTTCATTTTCCTCCTTTGGAGTGGTAAGATGAACACATATGGTATTATAATGATATACAACTCATTAAAAACAAAACCAAAAACTCCTTGCAATTCAAAATACCTACATGTGTAAATTAATCAAGGAAAAAGTTACTTCAAGTTACTCCAGGTCTCACTATTTCCCAGCAATTCCCTGTATTCCCTTCAATGGGAGTCCTTGCACTTTCAGGTTATGAAAGGCCCTATTTTGAAGTATTGATTCTTTTTAAAGCAATCTCATCTTTTCTGGAATGTGAGTTACATGTGTGAAAACAGGGTACATCAGCATTCACAGTCATTGCAAAAGAGCAGTGCGTTCTCAGCTAAAGCCAATTTGGCATGTTAGAGAAACACCATTACTGAACTGGTAATGGTGTTTCACGATGGTCTCGTGAAAGGAATGACAAAGTTGTTACAAAAGAAAATCTCATGATGTTGTGTGCTGTCTTCTCCCAGATGGCTGTGACCGGAAAGGCCTCAAGTGATTATTACTGAACAGTTTGAGCTGACTTGTTCTGGTTTAGAGTTTGTGGAAATAAAGCAAGCCCAGGGGAAGGGCATGCAAAGAGAAGATCTCTGGTTTCCTAGTACAGATGGTGAGCCTGCACAGTAACTCAGATCTGTAAGGTTCAGACAGTCCTATACAAATAGGTGAATCCTTTGCCTCAGAAGAACTGAATGCCTTTAAAGAAAAAAACATTTTCAATGAATGCCTGTTGAAATTCAAATCTTAATTAATGCCAACTATGCTTGGATCCCTTTTAGATTCTTTCTGTGAACATATAAGCAAGCAATCATTGTTTGTAGAACCCAAAATTTAACTGCACATCTTCCATATTCATATCAGACAAGATATAAGTTTTCTATGGAATGGGAAACTAATTGAAATGGCAAGGCGTAGAAGAGGAAATATCCCAGTAAAATCTTATTGGAGCCCTGCAATAGGAGCAACTGAGCACCCACCAAAAGATAAATTATTCATATGTAATAGGGGAAGCACATATGTAGCCATCCTATGTGACACTGAGGAAAACAGAATACATATACTTTATATATATGCAAATATGTCCTTTATATTATAAATGTCTATACCTACATATAAAACTGTATAAAAGACATTGTCATAGGTTTACTATTTCTAAAAGACCAAGTGGGAATTTTTTTTTCTTTCTCCTGCATCATTATGAAAGAGGGATGTTGAACGAAGGAGAGGGAGCGTGGTTCTTTTAGCTGAGGTGATTGACACACACAAAACAACTGGTCGCAGTCTGCACTCCAAACTGATGGCCCTCAGAAGACTCGGGGGGAGGTAATATTTTTTTTCTCCTGGGGAAACGGCAGGCACCTCACTTTTGCCCTGACTCAGGGAGGGGATGTGTATGGAGGGATTTTCAGTGTTTTGTTTTCAGCCGGGTCATCTGGCTGCTTCAGGCCCTGGTTCACCTCTGTTCTTCTGCACCCTATTCTGCCCATGCCCCAGACCTGCTGGGATTTCATCGGAGAGACTTGACCCATCTGCAAAGAAACCTTAGGGAGAGTCCCTGTTGGAGGCAGCCACTGACAGCGTGAGTCTGTGGGAAGAGCCTCTTTTTCCCCTTTTCCCCTTTCTCGGTAGGGGGGAGATCTCCATTTTTGGCTTCTCCTGCACACTGGGGTCCCCATGTGGCGACTGCCAGTGATCCAATACCTCCCCCTGCTGATCATGGCTAGAATTGCAGCAAAAAGCTGAAAGTGCTGAACGATTTTTTTGGAAGTAACTTTGGGTACAGAATTGTTGTTTAGTTGTTTTTGTGTTCTTTTGTCGTTCTGCCAATACATGTACATCCTTTAATAAAGGGCTGTTATCTTTTCTTTCTCCATACTTCCGCAGTTGGAGCCTCAATTTTAGATTTACAATTGCTTAGAGGGAGGAGCTTGGTCTTCCTCATAACTCATCCTCCCTGGCAAAACACTTCAGCCCCATTAAACTGAGACAGACATACACATTCTGCAACTCTGCTATTTTAAAGGTGACCTGTAAATATTTCTTTGTTTAGTTTCTGGAGTTTTTCCTCCTTGGAAAGAGGATTTCAAAGTGATTGTGGATTATCAAAAGCCTGCTTCAATTAAACCCCAATATTAATAATGAGTTGTACACATACATGACCAAGATAGTCAAGGTGAGCATAGAGGCCTGCAAAGACTTTTAAAATAGTTCCATATGCAATGCACATATGGAATTAGCATCCCCAAAGGCAACTTCATGAACCAGCAAAGTGGTGACTCATTTGAATGCAGAAAATGTCAGAGGAGACACCAGAGCTCCAGCCTCATTATTCAAAAGTAAATAAGTCACATGACTGCTTGATACGGTGATGCCTATTTCCTTCTAGACATTCATTAGACATTTGTTCTTATTCTCAAACAAAAATCAGAGAATAATAAAGAAAACCAAAGAATAATAAAGCAGTAAACCATTTTCTTTATTCCTCTTTCTAATGTGGTGCAGAGTGTGCAATCTCAGTGTCCTATGTCCTGTGTAACTGTGTCCACCCTCTGGACTGCGCAGTATCTTGTCCTCTTTTCCTCCTGTCTAATAACACAGGCAGCTCGGAGGGTGCCAGCAATGATGAGCTTGTACTCAGCCACACAAGCGTAAGGAATAGTCTTGTGCTTTCTACCATTTTTTTGCAAAATATCTCTTCTGAAGCAGCTCAAGGGTAGTGTGCTGGATAGGTACTCTATTGTCTACTCATGATGTACTTCCAAAACCAACACCTCTTTACCTCATCCAAGCATCTATGCACATCAAGCTTGAATGACCAAGTGAGGGAGATCCATTTCCTTCTCACTGTTCTATAGAGGAGGTATCACACTGCTGAGAACAGCAGCAATGCTTCAACATAACAGATGACACATCGGTCCTCATGTTACTTTTCCTCAGGTTTTTTGGTACTGGGTAAAGAACGAGGATTGTGCTGGCATTGCAAACTCTTTCTCAAGCAGAAAGAATTGCAATTGTCTCCTTCATTATCATGCAGAAATAAGCAGGAAAGGATGATGATTTGACATGCATATTCTGGTGTTTGAGTCTGTGAGTTTAGGAGCACTTTCATAGCCTGCTAATTCGTGTGGAAGTAGGAAATGCCTGGCACTCCACAGGATGTTGAGCCCTTATTTACACTAATGTCAGCTCTTATGATTTAACATAACATTTATGCCTGTGCAATCACAGATGAGATTTTCAAACATGAAATTTTTTTACTGCAGAAGAATTACTGTAATTACATCTCACTAAAGCAATACAACACACTTTCTTAGCTATGAAGAAAAAAGCTATAAAGAGAAAAGGTTTATCTATACCTGAAAATGAATCAGACTTGCATTCCCTGGTCTCAGTCAAATTTGGAAACATCATGTGTGGGCAGTGTTCATGACTAGGAAAAAGACAATAAACAGTGTAGATACTAGTCAGCCCTGCCTTTCACCAAGTAAATTGTTAGTCTGGGAACTTATGACTCCCAACTGGGATGACCTGAACACAGTCATTAACACTTCAGAAAATGCCAGGCACGTATCGATGGACGGGTATGAACATAATGCTCACAGACCATTGTGATCGGCACTATGTCAGCTTTACTAGAAGAAAGACAGTTTATATAGTGGTCATGATGCTTAGTTCTTGTTCACACTACATTGGATACATAAAGAAAACATACTTTGCTGTCCACTGCTAATTGGATCACAACAGGTGGTCATAGGAGATGAGAAAACTTTATTCACCTGTCAAAACTTCTCCTTGGCATCTGGCATGAATCCACCTTTGTTCTAACTTAGCTCCTGTAGCCATTTTAACTAACTGATCACACCCAAACTGTGCTAAAGCAATACACATGGGAATGTAAGGGAAATTGTTCACACAATTTCAATATACCAACAGGCATGCTGCACCTCCTTACTATTATTGGCTCTTTTATTTAAGCAGTAAAACTGAAATCACTTCCAAACTTTAATAGCAGCTAAAGGAAATACCTAGAGGGTGGGTGTGCTAAGAAGAAAACCATTCTTCCTATTTATTGTAATTTCATATGGAGAAAAACAACTAAGGATTTGAAAGCACATTTGTTGGCAAAAGAATTTGCTAAAGATTGAAAACATTGTGGGGCTTTTCAGCAAATTCCCTTGCTGATAAATGAACACTAATGCTTAAGCCCTTCTAATGAAGACAAGTTTACCATGGAATAAAGTCGTCAATGATGAGCAGAAAATAGGGCATTTGTAAATACAATGTAATGCAGAATGATAAAGCACATCCAATTTATGCCAAGACGTGCTTGCAGAAGTACGATAAATAATATCTGCATAATCAATGACTGGAAGAAAGACAGACTGAATAAATTGTTTTCTGGTAATTTACAGAACACAAGTCTAGCACAGAAAAAGACAATTTGACATTAGTCTTTTAACAAGATTGTTTGACAAACACTAAAACCAGACTTACTAATGATTCAATGGACACAGTATTTATAACTGTCTATTTTCATTAGGGATAGAAAATTTGAATTAGGGCAAGAGCAAAACTCTTGTTTTTTAAGGTAAAAGGCAGAATAATCAACGTAATAATATACATAAAATCCCACATGCATATATATATATGAATATGTGCGTGTGTGTACGTGTTTTTCCCTGTACCCGAGATTCTTTGGTTTAAAAACACACACAACTGAGAGGGATGGGAGAGAAAGCTAGAGAAAAATATATTTGAGGCTCATCAATAACCACTAATAATGAGATACTATATGTATTAGAATTACCTATAGTAGATATGCATTTAATGGCTGGATGCTACACCCGCTGGTCTCAATGGGAAAGTTTTAATTGAATTGCGTGAACTAGCCTTTAAAGAAATTATGGAACTACGTTAAAACTGAATTGGGAAAGTTGTAAATTATATCACCATTCATTTACAGAGCCATTTACTTTATGATGTTAAATATCTCTATGATGCATGGTTTTAGAAAGCTTCAGTAGCTGTTTAGGATACCAAGAGTACCAAAATGAGCGATAAGCCATTTAATATCCAGATATTGGCTTTGGAGGACCATGTTACTGAACAGAAACAATTACCCTTATGCTTCCATCAACAAAAATAAAAAAAAAATTAATGAAAATATATGGGAGCTGACAGTACATAAAACTTTTGCCTGTAGGGATATTCAAATGATTGTTATAATCTGCATAAAACAACTAGATATCCAACTTAAAAGAAACATTTAGCAGCTTTTGACCTTCAGTCTATGAAGGACTTTAAAATTCAAATAACCACTAGATTTTCTGTCTACATAAAACATTCAATGATGTCTTTAGCACTACATGCTCTGTTAGTAAATAAAACACTGCTCTTATTTTGGTGTTGTCTCAGCCCTATTAAAACCTCTTTTCATTTATCTATGAAAAAGATACAGCCAAGTTCCAGCAGGCTAAAGTTTGTCATTTTTTCTGTTTATGTGACACAAACCTAATTTCATCAGCTAAGCAGATGAAAAACGAAAATCAGTAGTCAACAAATTTGATGTTGAGTGGAATGTTACATTGCGACTGAGAAGAGACTGTGAAATCTGTCTCCTTAAAATTTGCTTCTGACTTTGGGATTTGGCTAGTCGTTTGAACCTATACAGGTGGCAGTATCACTTTTTTGGGGACTCCACATCAAATTTTCATCTATTGCCATAAAATGGGTATGTTTCAAGTAATCATATCTTGATGAGACACAGTCTAATTAATGGAAATACTTAGTTATTAGAGGTCTAACATCTCCCCAGAGGTTTCACTTCAACCTATAGGTCTTCAGGTACTGGTCAGGCTTCACTGCCTGAGTGCACAGTTACTTCCCAAAGTCTTTATACCTATTTCAGGACATCAAGGCTTCACTGCACAAAGACTTATGTAATATAAACCTGAAAAGCAGTTGCTGCTCCCTCTTCCAGACCCAGGCAGCAGTCACACACAGAGACAGGGCCTAGAAAGGGCCTGAGCACAGACCTCAAAGCAAGTGGAGCAAACACCCTATGTTAGTTCCCAGAGAGCCTTTTGCAAAGGCTAGAGAATGTGTGTTGAGGTGCTTTGTGTTGAAGAATCTATACCTTACATAAACCATGCATGTGTGAGAAGGTTAAGGACTTTTTACAGGTTGGAAATGGCCACACACTGAGCAGTTCTTTGAAATGGTAACTTCACCCATTGCTTAGGAAAATGTGCAATAAACTAAAAATTCACATTCTGAACATAATAGACTGAGGTATAAGACAATATAAGTCACTTTTTGAAGCAAAATATCTATGGATAGTTTATTTTTGTGCAACTGCTTTGCTGTTTAGGATTCAACTAAGTAATATTGACAGGAAAAAGAGTTTCAGCTTCAATGGAAGCCTTACTGCACTCTCCCAAGTGCTGCATTTCTTGTGCCGACTAATATGGCATCAAGGCTAAGAAAGTCAAATGGCTTCTGCAGAATGAGATGATCAAACCCTTAAAGAAGCATTGGTAAAATTTTCAGTGTTATTAGCATTGTAAACACCAAGTATTTGGTGATACTGTCTACTACACTGCAGTGAACCTATACTTCAGGTGGAAGACAAAGGCACATGGATATTTCTGGGTGGAAAAATCCCTTTATAAAACATGGGTTTTTTACAAGAAAAATACTACACCAATTTCCAGCCCTCTGATCCCATCTACTTCCTGCCCACAACAGAGCTATCTGAACAAAATATTAAAAGAAATAATTCGTTTTGAGGGCCTAACAGAACCATTTACTCTCCTGGATCTTGAAAGAAAAAGGTGAGAATTAAGTTGTCATTTGCAAATACATATATTTACCAATATTGGTAGACAGGGTTTTTTGTCTAGATGAGGTGTATTTTATAAATACTAGTAATTTCAAGCTGACAGTAGATTGTACTTAGACTAAAACACATAAGGAATGGAAATAGTTCTGACTCTAGGATGTTCACATATAAAATGCCATGTGTACAAGTTTTGCTGATTCCTAGGAGCTTCCTTTTGAACAAATCAGCCATACAATCAATCAGGAGAAGGAAAAGAGGGAAAAAAGTGGGTGTTAGGCATTATATTTTGTGACGTGTTGAAGACAGCATTAGTGTTCTAATCAAGGATTTTTTTGAAGCTAATAACAAAGCCTAAGAAAAGCAATTAAACATAAGACATGTGAGGAAATAAATGAAAATAAGTGGAGAATCTAAACATTCATTTCCTTATATGTAATTCTGGTAATGAGTGTTATTTTATCATGTGTTTCTCCACTATAAAGATGCATGACCCAATCGTTCACAGCTCTATGCTGCCATAAAGATGACCTGTGAAAACTCATGCAAGGGAATTTTAGAGGCAGCATTTAAAAAAAAAAAAGAAAAAAAAATCACTTTATAGCATGAAGTAACCAGAATAGAACAAGTGTTAAATAATTGCACTTGCTAACATGATTTCTTGACATCGTGGTTATCTCCTAGCAGTAACCTGTGAAGTTACTCCCACAATATAACTTAAAAGAGATATGGTCATCCTAAAATAAAGGGAGCAAAAAATCATTAAATCCACCATCCACCTTTCAACTGCAATGACTGTAACTGCAATTAGCAGTGGCCATATTTTAGTGTAGTTTTCTAGGTTCTCTCTGCTGTATGGAAAAGCAGTATGGTAAGAAATGCTGAAAGACACCCTTGAATATCCTTCACCTGATCTGCCTTGCGTGTTTCTTACCAGAAGCCGAAGATCTTGGCCATTAAGTTCAAGGGATAAAACCCGCTCAAACTTTAGCATTCCATTTAATGTTAATTTATCATTGAACTTTTATGGAACTACAAAAGCTTTACTATCCGTATTAAAGCCATCTACGTTTATTGCATACTGAAGCTGCAGCAAGGAGATTCTGGGTTGAATACTTCATTTATGTAATTTTTCTTTTTTATTTTAAAAGAAAAATTTTGGAGAAATTTAGTGAGTGCCTTGCTTCAAGAAAGTACCCAAATACTATGAATAGAAAAACATCACTTTAGTGAGCCATTGAAGGAAGTCTGAGGTAAACTTCCATACAGGTTCTTTGTCAGAGCCTAAAATTAAGAAAACATCTTTCATAGTTTGAGAAAAAGCTGTTATAAATATTCCTCTCCATACCTTGTCACTGTAGCATATTCTACCATCCTTTCTGTTTTTCACATTGACCTGCTCACAGACGCAGTAACGAACTCATTAGCTACATTTTCATTTACTTCTCATGCTTTAGGAGGTGATAGGTCTGGTCCATTAACACAAGGTTCTCCTCTCTGCTGCAATTTGCATGTGGTTAAGAAAGAAAGGTTTAATGTTAATATTTCAGCTAACAAGATATTACAATTTTAAAAACAATTGTGAAAAAAATAACCTCTGACACATCAAAGCAGGGATGTTTTCCACAAGAGAAGAATCCATAATGCATGTAAAAAACTGAAGAGATGATGGGGATGAAGAGCCTGAAAGATTTTGAAGCATTGCTACCGACTGTAGGAACAAGTATTGTCTGACACGGGGACCAGTCCTATCAGCTATTTGTTTTCTCTCATCTCTAGGCAACTTTTCTTTATATAAATACAATGTATTTCTTTATAATTTTTCTTTATTTTCTAATCCTCAAAAGCAAATCATATGTACAATTTGATTTTTATAAATGAAACAGTACAGAGGAATTTCACTTAGTAATTGTAGACTTTTTAACATGGTAGAAAAAAGCAAGGTCTAGAATGTTTTGGTCATTTGTAAAGCAGAACAACATATTCTCTGGAAAATGAAAACTGAAAGGGTATATTCCCCCACTTTCAGCAAGAGAGAGAATGAGAAAAGGTATTAGGGTAGGTAGAACCCCAAAAGCTACACACAAAACCAACATTTATTTTCAAGAACATTATTTGAGACTAGATATAAGAAAGACATTTTTTTATGATGAGTGAAACACTGGAACAGGTTGCCCAGTGAGATGGTGAGTGTCCCCTCCCTGGTAACATTCAAGGCCAGGTTAGATGGGGCTTTGAGTAACCTGGTCTAATGGAAGGTGCCCCTGTCAATGTCAGGAGGGTTGGACTAGATGAGCACTAAAGATCCCTTTCAGTCCAAGCCATTTCATGATTCTACCATTGCCTCACTTTTCTTAATGCATGGACATTTCTCCATAGGCTTAGGTAACTCTACAGGAAGAAGGGGCAAACTTGCAGAAGTTAGCTGAAGAATTCATAGTTATTCCTAAGAATGTTGTATACAGATAAATACTGCATGGCCTTAATAAAGGAATCAGCTCATTTAGCTGTATAAAATCTCAAAGCAAGACAGAATTTATTAAGCGTAAAACCGTTTTCTTTCTAAACAAGGGGAGGAAATAAAGAGCTCTTTTTCTTTCCTCTAAAAGGCTTTTGAAGTGTTTTCCTACTGTTGCAGAGTGTGAAAACTTCTGCACAGAGCATACCTAAGTGGGGTAGAAATATGACTGAGATTAACTATTTTTGCCTTTTGCAAACAATCTAGTGCAGTGCTCATGCCATCTAGTCACCAGTGTGCAAAAGACAGTGTCACTTCTCAATACAGTTTTCTGTTCTTTGTACATGTTGCTCCAACATAGTGGGGCCTGGTAATAAGCACAGCTCCTAGGAGCAACTGCAATACAAATAACAACAAAAGCATATACCTTATTGTACCTATAAGAGCCATAACCACATCCAGAGCTTCTCTTTAACTGGTATAGTTTTGCTTGCCTCTTTAAGTGAAACTATGGCAATTTAAACTGTCTGAGAATTTGACCCATCCTCCTAAGTCCTGCCACTGTAAAATAACTTCTCAAAATTATAGCATCAGAAAATTTGATGGTCTGAAAGTACTTCATCTTTTAATATAATATTTTTTAAATATTAGAAAGGATCTAAGCTTTTAAGAAAAACTAGGTAACAGCCATTTTCTTGTATTATACATTAAATGAATAATACTCCCAGAACGTTAAAAATGCTTTTTTTCTCTCACTTACCCTCCTCAACTTTCTAGTTAGCATAATTCATGGAGAAACAATGGGGGTTTTGAAAAATAATGGTTTGAAAATAGATAAAACAAACTGATAAGGGTCAGCTTGAACACAAAACTTGAGATCGTGTTTATGTAATTGGATCCCTACACAGATTGCTTTATAGAGCTGTGACCTCATTGAAAAACAGACATTTGTAGGTTAAGGATCAGAATGGATGGATATACTCACTGATTTCCCCCAGCCCCTCTCTGGCAGTTTTGTTTCACTGTTGCTCAGGGGGTTCTTGTTTATGTAGCATCTGATCCTTTCCCCTGTCTTCTAATAACCATGACAGATATCATTGATATTATCTTGTACCCTATCTCAATTGTCTTTAGGCTCTGAAACTTTTCATTTCTCATAATGTCACAAGAAAAAACTCAATTTGCCCCATGAATTTCAATGGTAGTTTAAAACACTTTTTTTTCTTTTTTTTTTCTTTTACTGCTAGGGCTTCTAGGATTTTTGCTGTTTGATGTTGAGAAGTATGGACATGTAAAGAAAAGATCAAAGTACACTCCTGGTTAATAAAGCTCAGCAAAAGTTACTGCACAAAATGTTGGTAAAATTAGACTTCATGAAAGAATCATGGAGGACTAAGGATCAAGGGGAAACATTAAAAATCATGGTAGAAATATTTTTTATAAAGCAGAAGGAGGAAGAAAAGTCTGATTTTAGAAGGACAGGAGGGAAAAATGTTATACCTTATTATCTAATCTCTTATTTTTATTTTCACACTGGTTTACAGATAAAGTGTTGGAAGGCAGGTTAGAAATTCCATAGGTTAATAACATCAGTAATGATCAATGAGCATATCCTCTGAGTGAAGGCACAATATTTACATTTGATGTCATAATACTTCATAGTTAAATTAGTTATAAAATATGGAAAAACTACAGTCTTGTTTTCAAGAACAAAGGCAACAAGAACTTTACAAAAGACAACCTTTAAGTATAAATATTTATTTAAAATATTTTATCTACTTTTTATTTAGAAAAGGGAAGGAATGACTTTAAAGTAGCCCATTTTTTCCTTTGTAAGGAAGACAGGTTATATATAAGAATGCAGCTCTGTGTTCCATATTACATTACTGGTACTTTTAATATCTCTAGCATTGTCCATACCATCTGTTTCAAACATCAAGCATTCCTGTAACACAGATATTATTGACAAATTGAGAGTCATCATGGCTAGGCTTCACGAACGAAGATTTGGGAAAGGCTCTACCCACGCCTGTTGCAAGTGCGTTGGTGGCTAAAAAGGTCAATACAAGATAGGCACGTCCAGTTGCAAAAGGCACAGCAGAAAGACTCCTCAGGTGGTATATTCTGCAAGGCACGATTCTTTCTGCATTGTCTTTTCTCCTCAAGGGTGATCCTGCATGCTTTCTCAAAAGCATCAGCAGCGTTATAGACGGTGTGTCTCCAGACCTCCGGATTGGAGGACAGAGTAGACCAGTTATGATGATCAATATGGCCAAGGTTGAGATGTTGTTTCAGGGAGTCCTTGCATCTTCTCTTTGGGGCTCCTCTCTTGCGGCAGCCGGTGGAAAGTTCACCGTAAATCAAGATCTTAGGGAGGTGGTGGTCCTTCATCCTGGAGACGTGCCCTGCCCAGCGCAGCTGTGTTCTCAGTAACATGGCCTCAATGCTTGTGACTGCTGCTTGTTCTAGAACAGATGTATTGGTCATGTAATCTGACCAGTGGATGTTTAGGATTGTACGGAGGCAGTGTTGATGGAAGCGTTTTAGGAGTCGCAGGTGGTGGTGGTAGATGACCCATGGTTCAGATCCATATAAGAGAGTAGACAGCACTATGGCTCTGTGAACACTGATCTTTGTACTTTTCTTCAAGTGTTTATTTCACCAAACTCTTTTATGAAGCTTTCTGAAAGCACTATATGCCTTTGCTAACCTGTCGTCTATCTCTCCGTCAATCTTACCATCTGAGGAGATGAGGCTACCTAGGTAATTAAACTGCTGAACTGATTGTCCATACCATCTGTTTCAACCATCAAGCATTCCTGTAGCAGAGATATTATTGACAAATTGAGAGTAATTATTTGAGAAATAACTCATTACAGAGAACCTCACAGCTAAGACTATATGCCCTATCTGATAAATATGAAATTAAACTTGTAACAGTATAAATTATGGTCAGTTCCTTGTTCTTGCTATAAATGACCAATCTTTACCAAAGAACACTGTTAATATTTTCTGTCAGTGAGTTTTACATGTTAACTCTGTTGTGTAAAGTGTGGTTCCTCCTATACGTTTAAAAGGACACTTTTACTTTGAATGTGGTTTTGCATCAAAAATAAATGGTTACTTGGGTTAATCTTCCTATGCTTTTACTTACTCCAACAAGCTTCAGTGAGCGGGTCAAGAACAATGGAAAAGAAGAAGGGTCAAGCTGAGGAAGATGAGTTGAAGCCCCCAGACCCATGGAGGAAGATGGGAACTACCCTCCGAAATGGGGAGCCAAGAGAAGCACTGCCCCAAGCCCCACCTGAGCTCCACCTATACTCCGCCTATTATTAATATGCATAGATAGATGTTGTAATCACTTGAATATGCATTTAATCACATCTGAAGATTGTATAAAAAATGCTGATTTTGTGTGAAGGCTTTGAGCAAGTTTGTCCAGCGCGAGCTGGTTTGCTCCCAATGTTGAATAAACAAATACCTTGCTGCTTAAAGATAAAAAAGTCTCTGAGCAGTTTCTCAGACCGATTTTTCGGATTCAATCCAGTCCTCTAAATAACTAAATATTTTTGTCTGTCTCTTTTCAATAATACAGAATGCTACAAATAATTTTTGTCACCCTTCCATCTGAATAATCCAAGTAGGGCAGGGAGTTCAAGGTGAAAACATGACTGATTTTATAAAATTGTTCTATTTCACTACTGACCAACTGTGCTTCCTCCAGTTCTTCATGAGAACTGAACTCTACTGGCTTGGCTGTTACCAGGTGCTGAACAGGTGCTTCATTACAGTTGTCCCAAAAGATGTTAATTTTTTCTCCAGAAAAGCAAGACACTGACACTGTGGAATAGATTGCATCCAACGGGTGGGAACCTTATTAAACTTTCCCATAAGGAAAGTAAAGAGATGCAGAGCAGTGGGGCCCTCCTCCATAATGATCGCAAAGTTCTATTTAAATTGTCCAGTCGGGTCAGACTACAAAATTTGCATACAAGTGTAGGATGATGGCACCAAGCTTTCCCTGCAGAGTCCTGGAGCAAGGATTCCATGGCATTAAGCACCTAAGGGTCATCCTCTTCAGATGAGAAATGAGAAAACCACTGGCATTCACTTAGAATGAGTGAAATTTAAAGCCACACACAGTCCCCTCCTTGCCTTTCCAACTACATGTATGGGAGTTGAAAATAAAATGTCTTGTCCAGTGACAAATTCATTTTTTCTGACCCTGGAAAAAGCAACCTTTTGGAGTCTAGAAACATGCCAGAAAACCAGTCTTTCCCTAGGAAAAGGAGAGTTGTAAGAACAAAGGAGGTATAAGGTAATGTTACTAGTTACTTTTACCATGTCATAGGGGTAAATGTTTCCTAAGTTGAGACAGTTAGTTTAGATGGGCAGCAGCAGAGGTGACTATGCTCATTCTTTCATTACATTTTGGACATGGATTTCAGTTGTTGTTACTCAAACTCAGAAAGATAAGATGAGGTTCTTTCAGACTGTGCAAGGGAATCATCCAATGTGTGAATTTGTTATTTTCAATAATGGAGATTTAACAAGTGAAAAGAAAATAATAAAACAATCATGATCCGACTCCCTAAAAATTCATAAAGCACCAACCATCTTTCTGGGAGATATCACTGAGTTAAGGTCACTTTTCGCTTTTGGTATAACTGTAGTGGATTCAAAGTATTATCAGTAAAGTTAGCAGAGCTTCCCAGTCACAAGCTATGAAAACAAATTGCTTTCAAGCAATTGAATAAATTCCAATATCAGATTCTAGGAGTAGAAATAAACAAACAGAGCTTTGTTCTGATTCCTGGGGAAGAATCGTGTTCAATGGATATTTGGCAATTTGGATTCCAATCCCCTTTTCTTCCTGCTGTGCAGTCACAGGAAAAGTAGAGTATTTTTAACCAGTTACTCACTAGAAATATTTGAGAAACTGTGTTTTTGAATCCGATATCTTCTCAAGTAGCTAACTCAGATGGTATTTAATGTCATTCTGCATCTCACCAAATATTTTCTCATGAACTCTCTTGAGTTTTTACTTCCCTTCTGTCATGGGTTGAGACAGCCCCAAAATCCAATTCCCTAGCTCCATCCCCCCTCCCACATCTCAACCTAATGTGAGATGGGTTTTTCCAGACAAAACACACCAGACTCAAAGTGGGGGAAAGGGAATATATTACAATGACTGTACAAATAAATACCATATCACACTATACACATGATCACAAACTATCTCTACCATGACATATGTATTTACAGTGGATCAGATCTCTTCTCCCCTCCAAATAAAAGTCCAGGAGGGAAAGAAGGACAGATCCCTTTCAGTCTCTGAACAGCAGCATCTTCTGAGGCAGCAGGTTTGTCTGTCTTCTTCACATGCACGCAGCAGCTGATAGCTGGCTTTCTGCCAGCATCCATGAGGGAGGTATCCAAGCCTCTCTCGGCCCCATCGCCTCCAACCGAGGGGTCTTCCGTGGGCTTCGTAACCCCAGACAAGGTCGTTTCACCACGTCATATCACGAAGACACAGGGGGGTCTTCGTGACGGTCTGGTATCTCCAGGAGACTCAGCTCCTTGCAGGGCCTCTGTGCCCTGTCTCTCAGGCTGCCACCGTGGCAGCAGTGCAAGGGGGGGGAGCCAAGGTCAACTCCCCCCGCATTCCTCTGGCCGTCCCGGTCCAGCTCCGGGACGCTCTGAGCTTCTCAGCTCCTCTCTCTCTCTGGTGCTGCATGTCTAAAACTCTTCTCCTTAATAGGAGTCCATGTCCCTCTTCTCCAAGAGGGGTCTCAAGGGAGTTTTAGGGGATCTGGTACAGTCTTACCCCCAGAACTCTGTCTCTCAGGCTGCTGGCTCTCTTTCTCCTCGGCTCTCTTTCCAGGAGTCTTCTCTGCAGTGCTGCATGTTGTTTCTGCTGCTCCTTCAGTTCAGGTGTTATCTATCCTGGCTCTCTGCCACCGTTTCTCTGGTCAGTGCCGGCTGCTGCTCTGCGCCCATGGAGAAAACATCTCCCGGCATAACCACAGGCACCTAGCCCAGCTTTATGCTGTTCCAGGTCCCTGCAGCCCCCAGCCAGGGGCTGGGGGGGCCCAGAAGGCCCAAGGGGCTCAGAGCCCCTTCCTCGTGGCTCTACAACATGGCCACCTCTCCAACAACAACCAAAACTACAGCTCATCTCTTCCGGTGAGCTTGTGGGATGTTGACATTTTTGCAGGAGCGCCCATTGGACAGAACTCCAAAACTTCCAGGGGTTTCCACCCCTTGGGGTCTACCACTTTTCTAACCTCTGGGGGAAAACAAGATTCAAACCATGACACCTTCTTAACCATTTAATTAATTATTTCTTCATTTTTTTGTGTGTTTCCATTTTGTTTGCTTCTTTTCAGTTTTTTAATATACAATGCATTTCACACTCTGTTCCATTTCTTCTATATCCTTCCCTCCTTTTTTTGTCATATTATTTTCCTCCTTTTCCCTTCACTATTTCTCTTGCTTTTCTTGATGCTCCACTTCTTTCACTCTGTCAATCTGTTGATTGACAAGTTGATGCATTGATTGACAAGATGATATATTGATTTGAAAGGATTCTCTGAAATAATTTCAATACCACAGAAACATTCAGATATCCACAAGGCATGTTCATTTTCAACATATTATATTGTCATTGGAATACTGAAATTGCTGGAGTGCAGTGACAATACTCCATTTTACTTCTTCAGAGAATGTAAGTTTGCCAAATAGGCACAAATTAGGTATAGCAGAGTCATGCCCATCAAAATTGCAGTCTGTACTCTGCCCTGCTCAAATTAGAGTCTGCTGCCAGATTGTTTGAAAGAATATACAGGAAAGTACACAGCTGTGGCAGTCTCCAACTAAATGAATAATGCAATATCAACATCTGTAAGATTTTTGAAATGCTAAACATTCAGATATGAAGACTCTGCGAGGACACAGATGGTAATATGTTGTTGTTCTTGCAATAGTTCCACCAGAAATGGACAGAGTTCCATAAACAGACTGGACTGTTAATGCCTGAAACAATCCTTTCATTTAGCAATACTAGCTCTCAATGCGTCACAGAATGATAAATTCTTGCTTTTTGGGTTGCATTTAATTCCAAACTTTGTTAAGCTAAAGGAATCCAGTAATGAATATGGACATCTTCAGGCCTGAACACAGATACCAACAACAGTTGACAGTACTCAGCAGGTGAATTTAAAGTGACAATCCAAGTTAAGGTGGAATAATTAACATAAATTTTCCATTCAATACAAAAAAAATAAGAGAGTCCTATGTTTACCTCGGGAAACCTCAAACAACTAAGCAAACTTTTCCTAGATGCCCAACAAAATTATTTCATAGGATTATGTGTATTTGTCTGCTTTTTAAAACACATCAGTATGCATTGCCCACTAAAAGAATAAAAAGAAATAAAACTTATCTCTGAATACAAGTAAATATATCTGTTCATCATCCAGGGTTTTTAGGACACTGGTGGAAGAGAGTATAATATGTTTTAATTTATTCTTCATCTTGCTTTTTTCCATCCATAAAAACTGTGTTCCAAAGGTATTCAGCAAATACAAAAAAAAAAAAAAAGCACTTTTGCTCAAATTAGAGTCTGTCCCTGGATTCAGAAAGAGGTTAAAAGAACCAAGTGGAAAGTCGACATAAAGTTAAGCAGTGTTGAGAGGCAGAGGAATTAAAAGGAGCTAATACAGAAAGGAATGACTATATAAAACAAGCCTCTGAGAGAAGGCATGAAATCACCAATCAGCTTGTCTGGACAGTTGTAGTCTGAACACTTGATCCCAGACACAATTTATCATCTTAGCTGGGATAGGCTCCCCAGAAAAATCAAGGATTATTTCCTTTGTGCATTGACACAACTGAGACAAGTATATAATAAATGTTAAAAGCTGCACCCAAACCGAAGAATAATATTTGAAAGATTAAAAGACAGGGAAAAAGGTCAAGATACTAAGTCAGAAATTCCAGGAAGCCTGTCAAGGCAAAGAAGGAAAAGGATGTATCATTTTCAACAAGGGTTCTTGATTAACCCTATACATAATTCTATAAATTTCAACAACCCCTACTTCACAGTGTGCTTTAATTTTTAGAAAAAGATCAGAACTTCAGCCAAAAATACCCCAACAAATGGCATTTACCTTTCCTCTTTTAATGCAGGAAACATGATATTCAGAGACTACTCACCTCTGCAAGGTTTGGAGTTCATAACCAGTAGGCTCTTTAAGTAACCAGCATCATTTCTCCTGCAAATGCTCTGTGGCAAAATCTGAATGGGACAAGAGACAAAATTTGTGGCTTCATGCTTTTATCATGCCCAAACTACTTACCTTTTCCTCCACGTCCTGGCAAGTTGTGCTTCTGCTTTTTACTGACAGAGTTGCCAAGAAAATTAGATTTCTATTTTCATTTTGGGTACTTCTTCCTAGGTTTGGCTCCTTTGAATGTTAGTCATTGTCCAGCAGAGGGTTGGCTTGGTTCTGGGCCTGGTGATGCTGCATAGAGCCTGCAGACAACTCTGCCTTTATCCTTTCAGGAGAGAAGGAATTTTTCTATTCCTAAAATCACATTCTGAAAAAAAACATTAAATTGGTGTTAGAAACACTTGGCTGGGGGAGCAGGAGGAAGGCAAGACAGAAAGAAACATAAATAAGAGCAGGAGAAGCACTTCCTAAAGTCAACAAATCATGAAGGGGCCTGGAGTGGAAGACTCTGGGGGACCAGCAAATGGGCAGTAGTTCAGTGGTTTAATCACCTCATAATACCCCAGGGGGTGAAAAACTGTGCACAGTCCTCAGCTATAGTTTTAAGAGTGAGAAAGTTGCTATAAAAAAGAGCCTCTCAGGTCATACCATTCATTTCCAAGAAAAAAAACCCATGTACTATTCTTTCCACAAGAGAAAAAGAAGGATTCATAGCCAAAGAAGAGGCAGACTCTGAACTCTGGGGTCACAGAAGCTGTTGCAACCAAGATTAAAACTCTGTAAGAGTTCTCCTTAAGCACAGAGGCAAAACTCAGGACCTCTGTGCTGCAAACTGAAGAACTTCTGCTACTGAAGTAGCAGATAGGGATAAAATGTCTATGGAAATAGACATGGAATGCATGTCTATGGAAATAGACATAGACATGCAGTTTGTGTGTATAGCACTGGCCAAGAGTAAGAAAAAAAGAAAAAAAAGTTTCAGAAACTTAAAAAAAAGTAAGTCAGCTGTACACAGAAAAAAAAAAGAAAAAAATGTACACCTTGATGCACAGAACATCAGCATTTTGCACATGCAAGAATGTGAGCTTCAAACCAAACCACAGGGGGCTCAGTGACTTGCCCAAGGTCAAAATCTAAAACCCATGTAAGACTCTTTGATTGTGATTTGCTTTTTAATATAGAGAAAGCTCACATGCTGAGGGAACTGAAACACTTTGCAGGCAAACAAGTGCTCCATCTACCTAATTTACTATTCACATATACTTTAAAGAATCTGATCTCAGTAGATGTTTGTTCACATCACAAAGCTACCACATACTTTGAAATAATCTGTTAGAGTTGGAAGACTCTGTAGAGGAAAGACCCAGAATCCCAGAACTGAAACAGAAGATGTGTTACAAAGCAGGATCAAAGGCTATGTTGACATGCATTCAGGAATCCAAGATAATGTTTCTATGCTCTGTGAAAAGCTTGAATCCAGGCTATCTCTTGTTAATATTCATATGTAATGTGTTTATCAAAACCTTAATAATGGCATTAATATGGTAATACAACCTCTGCGCTCCAGTGAAACTTTTACAATTGGTAAGGATTCTCATTTTTTTCCCCTTAGAAATCTTCCTAATTTCACCACATCTTCTTCTATTGCTGAATTGCTTAAGAAACTCCAGATACATACTCAAGCACATTACTATAATAGCTATAAAACCTGCTATGATACACTCAGGACAGTAAGAGCCTCACTGCTACAAAGCTTCCTGCAAATATCTGAGCTAAACACAGAAATGCCCTCGGATACTCTTATTTTTAGCTATATATAGTTAACTCCAGCTGAACAGTCACTCAAACAAGATTCAAAATGATATATATTGTGAAATACTTTGCTCATGGTCAGTAGCCTTGCTGCTGAAGCAGTGTCTTTCTGTAGTGTGTGTCCTAACACGTGTGTAGAGTTCATACATGTTATCTGTTTCCTAAGAACACAAAACTACAGGATGTTGCCTCTGATTTGTCTGTCAGTGTCCGCTTTCTGCTGTACATTTGCCACCCACATTAACTAAATAATACTTGAGAGTAGAGAATATAAGCACTTTTCCATGACATCTTAATGCTAAACAGTCTGTTAAGTGTGATGTTCTGACCAATGCAGAATGCCTTTATCTATACATACACACCTACCTACATATCTAAGTAGATTTTTATTTCCATAAGAGAAGCACCATTGTAAATTAGGAAGCTGGTCTATAACAGGCACTGATACTACCGATTACCAATGCAAAGCCTCAGAACAAAGGATCTGTTTGGAAGATTATTATTCGTAGACCTAAGATCTTAGGAGTGTTTCAGTATGTTGAAGAACCTCGTAGAGTGAGAACAAAGTGTCTTATGAAACTTTAAATTATGTAAAATACTGAGATGTATTATATGAGGCATTTTAAATAAGGGCAGAATAAAGGCTAAATACTTCTGAACCGTCTCAGAAAAATTAATCCTTCTTAATTCATGCACCATTACTAGACTCTGATATTAAAATGCCTCCTGCCTTTAGGCTGATGTGATTATAATTATTCACTTGTTTTAATTCATCTTTTATGTACTGTATGTATTTTTATGCAGCACCAATTGTGGTGGCATCCAACAATTAAAAACAAGCATAAATTAATCTCTCATTTGCAGGCAAACATCTTCAATTAATGAAATAAAGGACCTTTAAAATTTTTAATTAAAGTTCTGAATAAGCCAATATATCTCATATAAATCTTATGAAATCTGAACTTTTTGAGAGGACCTTTTTAACAACACTTTGGAGGTCATTTTATCCCTGTTGCAAAAATAAGAGCTTATGCTTTCTTTCTACCTGACTACTACTGTGTGCCCAGGACCAGGTAATATCCTCTCAGCACCATTTGAGTAGTAGTGTATTGGCTTCTAGTCTCCGAAGAGTTATGTTTCCTTTTTTAGCACTCACTCTCTGAATGACCTTGGGAACGAAAACTGCTATTTTGTGTACAGTTTCTTTTTCTCACAGAGGTGTCACAGTGAGGGAGTCAGGGAGTCATTGAGACTATTTCCCTATGTAGAAATTGTAATGTCTTTTCTATAAATGTTATTACAATCACTTTGGCAGGGTTCATCCTCAAACAGTGTCCCGGAACTTGGATCCAAAGGTGCTATTTTGAGTATAGATCCACAGAACAAACGAGAATCTGGGGCAAAACCCCCAGGTTTTTCTCTGGGATGGGATAACTCTAAGAACACCCTTCATAATTATTAGGCTTTTGCAGTTCCTGAATAAGAAGCAGTGTGTGGTGATTATTGCCAGCAAACTTAGAATGTCACTACAATCAACAGTCCAGCAGCCTTTTTCTTGTAGCCACATGCATGATGGCAGTTGAAAGAAGAGTCTAGGATATATAAATCTCCCAAGCAGTTATGCTCCCAGAGGCAACAGAGGAGGAACTCAAAAAAGAACATACCATGAATACGTTGAAGTGGAAAGCCTAGAATTCAAAGCTCATGGCAAACATGCCCTTAAGAAGAGAGAAAAATTTAGAAATACAGAGACATTTCTAACTGATGCAAGTTTCTTAAAAATCTTCTTTCTTTAGACCTAATTTTGTACCATATCAGCCCCAAGTCATCCTTCTGATAAGAATACAAGAGATTGTGGCAAAAATCCAGCACCCAAATAGTGGGGTGCTAAACTGACAAGTGGTTGAAAATTAAAAATCAAAATTGACTTGGCACTGACCACCATTTTTTATGCCATAAGTAGTCACTTGCTGTACAGATAGAGACATCATTCTATTAATATTTGACTGGTGAAGATTGGATTATTGGTATTTAATGTGAATACTACCCATGAGTATGCTGCACTGCATAACCTGTACTACAGACTGAAGTCCTAGAATGTATTCATAACTTAGTTACAGTGGGAGTCTGAGACTAAAATAAAATTATATGTAATATTGTATAAGTGTTAAGATTCATTTATACAGCAGAAAAGTACACATATATGGTACTGATATTTTTGAAAAATAATAACGTATTTTTTAAAGGTTCTTATGGACTTTGACAAAGCTACTCTCTGCCTTTAGATGTAGAATGGTATTTTTATCATCACCTTTTTTTGGGTTAGGAATATTCATATTGAAAAGACTGAGAGCACTACTCATCAACACAGATTTGAAAGACAGATGAGGAGGATATCTCTATTAAACTCCTCCTCAAAGGATCTAAGAACACATTTAAAATTTTAGAAATAGAGTTACTACTTGCAAACCTAAATATAGATTTATCCTATATATCATGAAATATGTAGTCCCTATTCTAAATCATCAGTAGAAAATGTAATCAAAGATTTACCATCTTTCTTGGGATAACCAATTAGAATATTCTTGGTAATTAATTCCTACACTGCCTCTTGATTACTCCCCACAAAAATGCATATATGTGTATGCTTCTATAAAGATGAATTGTTGCACATAAGGGACAAGTATATTCTTTTAATCATAACCAGTCTAAAACTTATGGGTAAAAAAAAATTGTGCAATAAAGAGCTGTGTATTTCTCTCTCCAGTGAAATTCTGTATCTCTCTGCCTCATCAAAAAGGAACTATCATGTGTAACAGAAGACTCTTGGAAATTAAATAAATTGTGTCATGCAGAGGAAATAAAACCAAGCAGTTCCATAGCACAACTTAGTGAAATGATGATAAAGGCAGATTTTACAGTACTTTCATCTGTCATATACTTGTCATATGTTCATTTTAATATATGTGCCAATATGAATTATATGATACTCCATAAATCTGCTTTTTTCTTTAAAAGTTACAGAAAAAACCTATGCTTCTACTGATTTGAATTTGAAGGGGACGTGTGCATATGTACTCATATATCCAGTGCTAAAAGACAAAGGTTATATTGCAAACTTAAACATTCAAATACTGATAAATGCCAGAAATATTTCCATTCAGAATTCTTGACTATAAAACAGTGTTTAATTCCATTTTTGCTTTATTAACTAGAATCTCTTAAAACCTTACTTGCTGTTATCTTAGCCCATTGTCCCGATAAACTAAGTTCCCTAGGTCCCAGACCTGGTTTATCTGATCTAAGATACCCTGTCCAATTAATTCTCATGCATTTTACAGCAGGATTTATTAGCTGAAGCATAATGACACACTGTATGCAATGCCTAGCCAAATTAGAAATCAGGCACAAAAACTCGTACCTCACTCCAAAAAGTTGTATGGGCACATGCTTCATTTCCCAAATTCTTGCCTGTACCTTGGTTCCCACTCCCCAGCTCTCCCATACTTCTATTTTCTAAGCACATCTAGCTATTCTTCCATTTCCATCTATGTGAGGAAGCATTCCTCTCCTTTCCCCTTTCAGCCAGAAACAGACAACATCTTCACTGCAAAACCTGAAGCATGTGAAGACTAGAAGTCTTCAGGGAACAGTGATGCTGGAAAATATAAAGTCTCTACTTAGCTCCATGAACCTGGGCAAACTCGGATAAATTTTCAATAGACGACAAAGGACAGAGCCCTGATGGAGCAGCCCCTCTCTGCCAAACTTACTGACATTTATTTGACAGTTATAATTCATAATTATTTTAAATTCAGACTAGGAAATATTTTTCTATCCTAATTGAGTGAATACTTTCAAAATTTTCCCAAATTGTTCACCTCAAATAATTACATCTAGGCAAAATTTGAAACATATAAAAATAAATGTCAAGGAACACAAATAGATACTTCTCCTTAACTAACTCTGAAGTGGACCTTGAAAACCTTCACACACAAAAGGAAATCAAGCATGTTCTTCTACATTCTGCAGCTTTTAATTTTCATATGAAGTGAACAATCATTATCCAAATCCGAGGGCACATGTGCTCGGGATGGGCATGCTACCTAGATTTCTGCATGGTGCTATTTTATGGAGACATCAAATACCCCAAAGAGAAAAAAGGCATCAAACAGTCGTTGCAACTCTCTCAATGGAAGAACAGCAACATCACAGAAAATTTTAGTGATCTGTATTTGTCTTTATTTTGTCCTCGTACTAAGGCAAGTGGACTTTATAAAAGAGGTCTCAAAGCTACAGTCACGCAGGGAGCAATAAAGCAAGTGTTCAAATACTGTTCTGTGCTGTATTTCAGGTATTATCCATTATTTTAGAGGGGCAATAAGGGGACACCAGCTCCTTGTCTGCTCCTTCATGTCAGAGATAACAAACACTTGAAAAAATTGTGTCAGTGCCAGCTGGGAGGATAGATTTTGTACTGGGGAAGTTGTTTCACTAGGAGACAGATGTAGGTCATCAACCTGTGATTCACACAAGCAGAATCATAGAATCACGGAATATGCCAAGTTGGAAGGGACCCACAAAGGTCATCAAATCCAACTGGACCTCCACAGGACCATTCCCAAGAATCACACCATGGGCCTGAGAGTATAGTCCAAACGCTTCCTGAACTCTGTCAGGCCTGTGTCCACTTTCCTGGGGAGCCTTTTAAGTGCCCAACCACCCTCTGGGTGAAGAATCTTTTTCTAATATCCAACCTAAACCTTCCCTGACACAACTTCAGGCCATTCCTTCGGGTCCTGTCACTGGTCATGAGAGTGAAGAGATCTGTAACCTGCCCCTCTACTTCCCCTTGTGAGGATGTTGAAGAGCACGACGAGGTCTCCCCTCAGTCTGCTCTTCTCCAGCTGACCTCAACTGCTTCTCATACAGCTTCCCTTCAAGGCCTTTCAATATCTTCATTGTCCTCCTTCAGATGCTAACATGCTCAGAGATGTTAATGCAGAGAGCAAATCCAAACAATTTTCTGAAGATTTCTGTCATTTTTACAGATATTAGGGAAAGTTTCTACAAAAGGAAAAGACCGTCTTGAAAGCCATCAAACTTCTAAAGTTCTGATATGGCTGAAAAAAGTCAATCTTCTGCCTGCTGTAAAGAAAAAGCCCACCAAACCCACTTGCTGCTAGGAAATTGAATCAAAAGTTACCAAAGATACACCATCATTGAAAGCAGTAAAATTTGGTCTTGAGAAAAAATGTTTTCTTTGCTTAGTTTTTAAGAACATGTAATAGCCTAAAAGCAAGACTGGTAATACTTCTGTCTAAAAGCTTTCCCAAGCTTTTATTTTCTTGTCCAGCAAAATAATGAAAAATCAAATTCTCAAATGTTTTGTTTTGTTTTGTTTTATTAAATGGCAATGTAAACAGAAATCAGGGTGACTACAAGTGCTTCAGTTCAGTCTCAGACAGTACCTTTATAGTACCTGAAGCACCTGGAAATTTCCTACAAGGTACCAAACTTCAGAAATAAATATCATCAACAGCTTTTGCACCTCTAGCACAAAGGATTTATGTCCAAATAGTAAAGCTCACTTTGACAGGAAAAAGAAATTATTTAAACTTTGTATAAGATAGAGGAATTAACTATGACAGACATTAGCAACTATCTAGATAGATAGTTGCTTCCTTCCATCTTACCTACTAAACATTTTGATCTCTCTTTCTTTCTCTCTCTCTCATAAAAACACACCAGAAATTCCTATATACAATGGTGATGTGAAGAACTTGAATATAGCATGTGGAACATAGCTGGAGTGAAACACTTATTATAGTGTTGAATAGGTCACATTAAAAACAAATAACATTTATCAGTAGAAAATAATCACTTAAGACTGATAAATGTATTCAAAAAATGTAAATAAGTAAAGCTTTGTTCTTAAATATTAATATGATTTTCTTCATAATCCATGCCTATAACACAAAATGTAGCTTTTGCTGGCTCTCATTGAAAATTTGGGTATTGGAGGATGTTATATACTGCCATTTTAAGTACAAAGAAGTTGCAGGGGGAGTGGCAGGGGAGAACCACTTTTTCAGTACAAGAATATGTATGAGACTCCACTGTTTTTCCAGGATTCTATCTTAATTTCAATTATAATGAGCTCAATAGAAGGCTATAATTTCATTTCAGTGGCCAAGGAATCAGACCACAGATATCATTCCTGCAGTGAACTTCACACGGAATTTCAGTGGAGGAAACTTTCACAGGCCGATGTTAGATATTGTTCTGGAAATTGGTTGGGGACAAGTACTCATGCAGCAATGTGGTAACATTTTCCCCATGGAAGGAAAAAACTGCATATTATCACTCAAATTATGAACTTGATATCTCCAGCAGCATAAGGCGCAAGAAATCCAAAGTAACATTTCCATCTTCTGTGCTAATGTTATCAGGATTTCTAGATTGTTCTTTTTTATTTTACCTTTAAATGAAGCAGGTACCAGATGCAGTGTTTAGTCTTATACCTGGGACTTGATCTTGTAAAAAGATGGAAGCTGTGAACCGAAGTAGAGCCAAGGAGTTCAGAACGCATTCATGTTGTAAGCTTTTACATAGAAGGCTTTTAATATCTCAAATAATCAATTTTCTAGTTTCTGTTCTGCAGGAGTCACTGCTAGAAAATTATGAAGGCTGTTAAATAGGACTAGGCATTTTTTTAAAGACTTAATAATGTGGTTCTCTTCACAAGAGTTACTACTAGAATTTGGTTATATCAGGTTTATGAGACATTACCGACTCCAGCAGAGGGGGTCGGATGGGAACCCTTGTGAACAAGTCCTGTACAGACGCAGAGACAAGTTTCTTTCCTTTATAATGTTGTATATCCTGTATTCATCAAGTCTCAAGTGTTTTTCATTCTTTCATGGAAACTCAGTACATAACATATAAGAGAAGGAAAGTAAACTTCAGTGAAGCATAGGTTAAAGTTCCTCCTTTCTGACTGCTGATAGCTCTCATGCAAGAGGTGGTAAACACTGTTTAGAGGCTAAAATTGCAAACCTGGACCACTTATGAGAGGTATCATTGGGTCTCAAATAAGCCCTGCATGTTTTTGGAGGTAAGTTCTGTGTAGTGATCAGGCAGCATTGATACTCTCATGAATCTTTAATCTTTCTTCTGGGAAAGAAAAACTTAAGATTGTGGTTTGGGCTCCACAGTATGCCCAGGATTTTAATATAAAAAACAGCAGTTGTTTTTTTCCTATTATGGCTTCCCTGTTGGCAGATTTTCCACTTAGAGAGCCTACCACCTGGGCTTATACCAACAGAAACAGAAACAGTCAGATTTAGTCTGTGATTAACAGAATAAATTGCCCTTCCTACAGATAAAAAATCTGTATTTTATCAGAAGGGATAGGTCACAGAAAAGTGATGACACAGCCAGGTTCTCATACTTTAATACACTGAGGATCTGACCCTTTTGGAGGAGGAGTCCACCCTGCCAACTGTGGATGATGGACAGAGCCTCCAGCACCAACACCCCGCAGAGGTTGCTCTACGCCACCTGAGGAGTAAGTGTCCTCAGCTTTGGGCTCCTGCCCCAATTCCTGCTTCTCCGGGCTCTCATTCCCATAAATCTAGTCTCTAAAAACATAATTGATCTAGATGTTTCCTTCACTTTCTTGTGACAAATCTGCAGTACAATCCTCAAAAGAAATCCAGTTGTAAACTCTGTATGACAATGGGATTGCATTCTCTGTAAACAAATTAATGTCATATTCTTCATAGGGTAAACCACAATTAGCCTTGCATTTTGCTGTCACAAACTTTGCTATCCTGATGATCATTATCCAGTTGGGATCTGTATCAGCTGTAGGTTCGTTCTGATCTCATTTGTTCCATTTGGTTACTGTAATCACAAATTGCCTTGTTTCATCTGTTCTAGAGCAAGCAGCTGTCACAAGTATAGAGGCCATGTTGTTGAGAACATAGCTGTGCTGGGCAGGGCACATCTCCAGGATGAAGGACCACCGCCTCCCGAAGATCTTGCTTTATGGTGAACTTGCCACTGGCTGCCGCAAGAGAGGAGCCCTGAAGAGAAGATACAAGGACTCCCTGAAACAACATCTCAGCCTTGGCCATATTGATCACCATAACTGGTCTACTCTGGCCTCCAATTGGGAGGTCTGGAGACACACCATTTATAATGCTGCTGTCTCCTTTGAGAACACACGCAGGATCACTCTCGAGGAGAAAAGGTAATGCAGAAAGAACCGTGTCTTGCAGAATACACCATCTAAGGAGTCTTTCTGCTGTGCCTTTTGCAATCGGATATGTCTGTCACGTATTTGCCTCATAAGCCACCAGAGTGCCTGTAACAAATGTGGATAGAGCCTTCCCAAATCTTCGTTCGCGAAGCCTAGCCATGATGATGTTTCATGGAGCAAAGATGCACTCAGAGGAGAGAAATTTACTTCACCAGATAATGATCTCGATAGGAGACATGTGCAAGGCTGGTAAGAGAGCCTGGAAAGCAACGATTTCTTTCCCCCAAGTACCTGGGAATCTTGGAAAGATGCACTGTCTTACATAGATTAGGCACCTTCATGCAGGCAGTGAGATTACTGCTGCTTCCTTCCCTCTTCTATGTATCTCATTACGTAGGCCATAGATTTTAAAATTTAGGGAGAGCTGATAAATACACTAGAGCTGTAGGCACTAATTCTACTTTTTATTGGAGATTGAGAGCAAATCTTTAGCATAAACATCTGTTTTCTTGTCTGCCTCAGCTTAGCTGTACCTATTCATAAATATATACCCATTGCTAGTGCTGGTGTCCCTCTCATGCCCACGACAGTTGATCTGGGCTGTATTTAAATCAACAACCCAATTTCTCTGTGATATATGAGTGACGAACTCCTGTGAAAATCTCATCCATATTACATTGTACATCACATCCATACATGCAGCTGCTACAGTTGACATCTCAAACTTTAAACAAGGTTTGCGTTAGGTGATACCTTCCCCTTCTCATTTTACCAAAAAACCCAGCACAAAAGCACAAAAGCCCAAAATCCCCAAACACATATTCAGGGCTGACCTTTGGTGACAGATTCTGATTTGTGGGACATTGTCAATCATAAGAAAACATTTCTCTAGTTACTACAAGCTCTAATGCTCATTAAAGACATGAGCCAACTCCCATGGAAGCCACTGGGATTCTTTCACTTGCCTTCCTTGTGGTTCAGATCAGGACCTGAAACACTCATATTTCTAAAAATCATTCTTGTTTCCAGTGAAGGCCTTCTGTTGTTTCTATATGAAGTATTTATAAGAAAATATTGAACTGTACTTCTCAATGACTCAGTAAATAACTCATGTCATGCTCAATGCTCATGGATGGTAATTAAAGATTTAAGACATTCAAAAAAAATGTCATTGCTTAATTAAAACCAATAAAAATCTTTCCAAATAAAAATATTTGCCTGTTGCCACTCAGACTTTGTTCTAGGTGTACTACAGATTTTTTTCCAGCTAATCTTACTTAAAGCAAGCAGGAAGTTATTTTTCTCTGGATGAAAGCTATAAAAAAATCATATTACCTTAATCTTCACACTGTTAAGAACTTTAATGTGTATTTATTCTTCAAACATGTGGTCCCATTTGCATTATTTAACTTCTTTAGAAATAATGGACAAATTGATACTCACTGTACATCCACTGTGTTTCTTTGTTGGAATTGTGGAGCTATAATCTGGTTATTATCCAAAAGCATTATAGGCTGTGTTGGCCTCTACAGCTGGCTCTCAGGTCCCTCTGCAGCAGTTTCTTGGTCTATAAAGCAGATGTATACTCTTAATATCTTCAAAACAGAAAAAAAAAATTAAATCCCTCCTCCGTGTACCTCCCCACCCCCAATGCCATTGGTTTGATGAATTACACTGACTATTTAGTTATCCTTGCAGAAGACACTGTTTTGTCGCATGCTGGACAACCACATGAACAGTGAAGCAAAAGAGAATGCCAAGAAGGAAAGAGAAAGATAGAATCCACACATATTGTCCCAATGATAAATATGAAGCAGGATCCTGTTATGATCCAAGTTCAAAGGAACTAGCTGATGTCTTTGAGACCCTCAAACGATATATTCTGGGGTATTGGAAAGGAGAATGATTTGGAAGCCTAGTCTAGATAACTTAATAGAATAAAGATCACATTAATGTTAATTTATAAGCTTGATAATCTATCACTTTGCTTTCTAATTCCCGTTTTTGAAGATGTGGACACAAAATTAAATAGAAAAAAATGTGTTTAAAAGCAACTTCTCAAGTAAATATTTATGTATTTATTTATTGTCTGTATGAACAGTACTTAGGCCTATACTGAGGTAAGAAGCAGCAAGGGAAAATGTCAATTTTACAAAATAAAGCATTATAAAATCACTTCAGTGAACCAAAATATTTTCACAGAACAGATTGTTCATAATATAGCTTTTTTCACCAATTTTAAATCATAAAATATTCCTCTAGCCTAGTTCTGCCTAATTCTGTTTGAGCTAGCTCTAGCACTGACATCAGTATAAATATTCCAGTAAAATACTTAGTTCAGCTTTCCTGAATCCAAGTCAGAAGCTTTCTCACTGTTTAAATATCCTTGATTTCTTTTTCTCCAGTACTTTTATTTTCATGTTCAAAGAAGTTTAAGTAATTAGTAGGTTACCCTTTTTCTTCTGCATAACTCTCATGGTAAACCTCAATTGTATCATAAATTCTTAGGTGTTCTGTATTCTATATTTTAATTTTAGCTAATAAAAGATGAAAGGATTATTAGTACCAAGTACTTTGGCTGACCCTAGAACACTATATTTCCTTTTCCACTTTAAATGGTGGTATGTACATTTTTATGAACTTGTTTTTGCTTCTTAACATCCTAATTTCCTCATAGGCATCATGTTTTTGATATCTCTAGGAAGCCTTTGATCTGTCTTTTACCCTAAAATATTTAATCTTTTTTTATTTGATGTAATCACTTTTGTTGGGTTCTTTTGATGTCTCCATTGTATGCTTTCCTATATCTCTCTATTTTTGCTTTCAAAGAACCCTCTTTGTTCAGAGGCAGACATTCTTCCCCAATGCTGTTTTCCTGGCATGTTCATCTATAAAAAATATGCATCCTTTGGTTTTAATTTGAGTGGCTCTTAGACTATGCCGATTCCTAATACTTACCTTCATTCTATGACATCCACAATTGCTAAACACAGTGAAAATGTGTCCTCCTGTACTTTGTGTTTCTCAAGATCACCATTACTCTAATAAAAGTTAAATAAAGAATAGTCTCTTAGAATAATAGAGCAAGAACTTGAAATGTTCATAAAATGTCTCTCTCTTTTTTTATACTGTGATATTGACTAGCTGATATGTAGCTACTTGAGTCTTTTATGTTTTGCCAATTTTTTTCTACCTCTTAAAATTTAACTCAGAACTATGCAGAGTACTTCAGTTTTAAAAATCTGAGTGAAAATACAGTGTAGAGTACTGATGGCAGAAAGTTGGCCAACCAACTTCTCTGCAAACTGCATGCTCAGACTAAAAATTCAGTGGCATGACACTTCTCTACCAGAATTTTAATTATAGATTGTGGTATATAACCTTTCAGGAACAGTATGATTCCCTCATTATCTTGTCTTCTATAGCTTGTAATCATTCTGATAGTTACTAGGGACCATTTCTGGGA
Organism: Manacus vitellinus; assembly: GCF_001715985.3. Taxonomy (NCBI): domain Eukaryota; kingdom Metazoa; phylum Chordata; class Aves; order Passeriformes; family Pipridae; genus Manacus; species Manacus vitellinus. The sequence continues at coordinate 61,236,258 of NW_021938789.1, forward strand.
TCTGAAGTCAAGGGTGGCTTTTTGATTTGGTCTTTAGTTGGTTAGTTGGTTTGGTTGGTTGACTGGTTGGTGGGGGCTTTTTGCTTTTTTCACAGTACATCAAAAAAGTCTTCCAGTCTAAAACCATATAACATAGAAAATTCAAACAAACAGCCCAGAAGTTGTCTATGCCTAAAAGTTCATTGCAGAGATGATTGTGGTCATTTAAATGCAGGCCTTACTCTAATGTAGTATAGCATCATTACTTTTATGAGATCTATGGATGACATTCTTCTGTGACACTAGGATTTAGCTAGAGGAAAGAAATCCCCAGCTCATTTATTCACATAGGATTAAGATGTGTTGTTATGAGCAGCTCAAAAGGGATTTAGGACAACACAGGATCTATACTCATTCACTGGTCATAATACAGCAGAACTATTTTCATTCTTACTGAAAGTCCTGTAACAGAGGCAACCATATAATTTCTTGAGATTTGATTAAGTGTCTCCCTATAGTTGATCAGAGCTCCTGGAATCAAATGACTGGATGAGAATGTCAGCTTTCACGTGAAGGAAATTGAATGTTTTTATCTTCCAAGATTGTCAACAACTGCTAGCAAATAAAACACCCTATCCTAATAAGTGGAAACTAAAGTAACACGTAACATGAATTAAAAGTTTTAGATGTGTGCATTTTCAAAAAAATTGCACGTTTGGGAGACACCGAAGAAGTGATTTATGGCAATAAATTCTGCCAGGATGCAAAAGCCCCGCATTTTCACCTCACCTTTTGAAGTGGTGCTGCAAGTCAAGGTTGATGCATATTCTTCATGGTTTACACTGTGGAAGTTCAGCTTCCAGTACCTGTCATCCATAGTTCCCCAATGGATCACGACACAACACAGACACCCTCCTTTCCCCAGGCAAAACCAGAATTTTCATAAGAGTGGTCACACTCAGATTTTGTACCCTAAAAAGAGAAAATATGTTTCTTATTGTGGCATTTTTTGGTGACAATAAATAAATTAAATAAATTAAAATTGAGGGCTATTTTGAGTAAACTATTTGTGCATCTGTCTGTTTGACAGTCATATAACCTCTCCCCCATATATTTTGCAATATTATTTTTATCATAAAAGAAATAATAAAACAGACATTAGAATTCTATACCTTGCCAAAAATAAGTGAAGCTGGTACAAAGACTTCAACAATATCTTTACATGCTTTCCTTCCATATCAAAAATAATCTTCACATTCTGTATGTCAGCCAGTCAACACTGGCTGGCTGACATAATTTCAAGGTCATTATAGCCATTTTAAAAGTACAATCTCTAAAATAAATAATATGACTGGAGTTGTGCTGTACTTTTGCATTTGTGGCAAAAATAGAGGGTTTCGGTGTTTTATTATTTGTATGACTATCTCAGCATTATTTTCTTACGTAATATTGAGAAAGGTTAACTACTGTATTAGTGCTGATTTTAAGAAAAATGTCATTTTGGGAAAGCTGAAGAGAGGGAATAACATCAAGATGAAGTTACCAGCAAAGAAATTGTTCTTTCAATGAAGTAAGCCCCACAGACTTTGTAGTGTAATTTTTTGTTAATGAATGCATTAATAGAACTTTAACACAGAAGAAACCTCTGAATTTTAGACTATCATAGATCTTTGTTCAAACTGGGTATGACAAAAGCATTTTATATTGATTATATATTTCATCTGCACAGTTGGATGCACTAATGATAGATTCTGAGTTTATTTTCACACTAACTCAGAAACAGTAATTAAAATAATTAAAATTCTTTGCACAGCATAAAAATTCAAGAGTGTAATGTCATTTGCAGATTCATCATGAAGACCTCAATGATGTGATGGGGGTTTTACACGTACATGGCTGCTAAGATCAAAGGGTTGAGGCAGCAAGAACTTATGCATCGGACCAACAGAATATTGTTTCCCTCCCTTCTTGCTCATGTATCCAAGAGTTGAGTGGGAAAGATGAGCTAAAGGAGTTTCCATTAGGCCTTTTCCACTGCCATTAAGCACAGAGTAGCCTGAGCTCTCTCTGCAAGGCAGCCTCTAGCCCCATGCATGCACTAATTTCAGCTTTAGTGAGAGGCTTATGTTCTGCAGACCTGAAGGTTATACAGGTTACTTGCCAAGAGCCCAAGGGTCACATCCAATCTGCATATAAACCATAGACATTTGTTGTAAGTGCATATAACCATGTTTGGCATGTAGATGGAAAATAATGTATGGTAGTTCGAGTTGATTAGCAGCACCAGTCAGCAGCTCTGTCCCCATCCCTCAGATACAGGGAGAGGGCAGCTGGAGCACACATTATATGACTCAGCAGGTCTCATCTGGCCCTTGGGCTGCACATTACATGCCCCCACTCTACTGTTTGATGTGCTGAACAATCTCAGATTTCCAACTAGGTATGTAAACTGATAATGAGATTGCTTTAATGCTCTAAATCTCAGTGGCATTATCAGAAAGGCCATTTTCTGGCTTTTGCAGTTGCCTGAAAGGGAAAGGGAAATAAACACTAGAGGTGAAAACAGAATTGTTGTGTAAGTTACAAGACAAACAGGAGCTGCTGATTCAGGAGACACTGTAAACTGGTTGCATTCAAGTACCAATTTTGTTTTCTTCTGATACATGTCACATTAAGTATTTATTTAAAATGCTGTTCAGGTGGACAGGCTCAAAGAAAGCGGCATCACATTTCCTCCAGAGACTTGAGAACAGCAGATAAACGGTGTGAATGCCTTGCAAACATTCAAATAGCACAGTACGCCATATGATCTTTTTGTGTACGATCACAGTATACCAAGAGATCTGCTTCACATCAGCCACAAAACCAATTATCTGCTCAATGCACCATTAAACCATCCACTATCACTTCTGTTTCCAGGTGTCACAATAGTCCATAATTACTTCTCTAATTCTCACCCAACACTTGGGCTATAGCATAATTTCTAGTTGTCAGGCATCACGTAAATCTATTTTAAATTTTGCCAAAGTGTAGTCTTGAGAAACTACAAACAGCAGGGGCCAAATTTTAATAAGTATCTCTGCTTCCGTCACTTCAGCAACATGATCTCCACTGTTGTAATAACAGGGGGTCTTTAACATGCCTTCAGGGACACACAGTTAAAGCCAAGAAAAATGTCACAATTATTAACTGACTACAAAGAAAGAAAACTAAGGAAACTATTTTAGCATTGCTAGAAAAGTTACTCTCTTAATTAGAGCATTAGAGCATTGTTATATGTCTCTCTTCAGTAGAAAGTAGTAGTGACATCTGTATTTATACTGAGGTAAACAGACAAGACACTGACCTTTATTAAAATTAGTAATGTATTCTCTTGCAGTATCTTTGAACTCCCAAGACCTGTCTGTACTGTTGCTGACCCCACTGCATGTCCTCTCTATCCTCTTCCCCACACCACACCTGTGACATGAGGGGGTATGTCACAAGCCCCTTTCTTAAGTGAGATATACACCCCTATCCAGTGACATCCAGCAAGGCACTGGCACTTTATCCTTTCACTTGTTCTGTCCTGAGCTGTTTTCCATCTTTGGCTAGTGCCAGATATGTCCAGCTGAGCTAGACCACCTAATTACAAACACATACAACACTTTTGTCAGGCTTTGACTGGCAGTAATGAGGGTAATCTTCAGTTTCCAGAAACTCCTAATAAACACAGTCGTAAACCACTGACCAAAAATCCAGGAAAATTAAATTAAACTGCTTGTGAGCTCAGTGCGTGCAGTTGCACCACTAATTTAGTCTTTTGTAGGATTTCTTTCAAGAGAGAGGCTGTCTTGTGTCCATACCTGGTGTCCCCTGATACCCCTTACGCACAACACTACTCACTCCAAGACCTTTCCCTCCTGATGGTTTTACCATGGGAGTTAGGTGCTGAAAAAAAATCTCCCGGAGCAGTTAATTAGGGGTGAGATAAGAAAGGGTTTATTATGTCAAGGCTAAGATGCTACAAGACGTGCGCAGACTGTGCCTGAGATGTTACATTTTATAATACCATCCATCCAATCCCAGATGTGTCCACCCTGTGGCCTTTGCTCTGGTCTGCCCCGGGTCCACCCCCTGAAAATGGGTCTGGGGTGCACTTCGGGACCCTCTGTTCATCCCGTCTTCATTTTCATCAGAGCACAAAGGGTACATAGTCACCCAGTTTTTGACCGTGTTCTGTGGTTTAGGCCCTGATATGCTGTTCTGCCAACAACCTAGGCCTTGCCTTGACAAAAGACTAAACATTTCTACTGGATTCGGGGGTAAGAGGGTTAAGGAATGTGTAAACAAGGGTGCTAGAGGGAAAGGGACAAGGGACAAAGGAGGGAGGGTTTCTGCTTTTAAAATCTACTTATAAAATTTATAAGGCTTACCAATATTAGAAAAATAAAAAAACATTAGGGGCTTAAGGCATCAATGGAAACAAGAAACATAGAGCACCCAGCTACCCAAGCATGCTCAGTAAATCTTAGAAAGGAAACCAGTGTGAAATTCATGCTGAGAAAGCAAAGTGTGGACACAGATTTAAGGGCCATAACAACTGAAACAAAACCTAACCCTGCACCTCTTAGTAAAGCAGGTGCACTGAGTGAACTCCACTTCTCCCTATTCCTCACAGAATGAATGAAATTACTAGAGAAAGCTGTTTTGAAGGGGGAGAATAAAGTAGAAATAGGAAGTTGTGGTAGTTTTATTCTAGGCCTTCCTTGGTAACCAGTTTGTAACCAAGGAAGTGGCCATATTACCCAGTATTCCCTACGATTTTTACGTAAGCCAGGGGTATAACGAAGAAGGGAGGAGAGGCCTTTGCTCTCTTCCCTTCCGGTATCTCTGGAGGTGCGGGTTCCCTGCTGTCAGTTCTGCCATATGGGGTAGTGGGGCCTGATGAGACCTTGGGAGGCGAAGGGTGCTGGCGGTCATCCAGCACGATTTCTCTTGTCCCAAGGAGAGTGGTAATTCTTTAGTTTGCTAGATGCTGAGTTTCTGGTTGCGTGTATATCTATTTTGGTTTGTTTTTTTTCTCCCTCCCCCTTTCCTTTCCCTTTTCCTTTTGGAATTGTATATAGTATTTCAACTGTATATAATATATGTAAATACATTTATTTTCATATAGTTTGGCTAGTCTGGATTTTTCATAGTTTTTTTTTTAGCTCTTTGCTTTGTGTTGGGTCTGGGGACTTGGCAGGGAGCCAAGTAAAACTTAGAAGTTAAACAGAGTCATAGATTCTTTCTCATTTTTGTTAATAGTTCTATAAAGAACAAAACTAATAGTTGTGTCATGAAGTGGAGAACAATATGTAGCTCAGGGAGAAAAAATACAGTCACCTGAGTGAATCGACTAAATGTGCCTCAGACTGAGTGGCTACTCTAATCCAGTGCAAAAGCTTGCAGCAATTTGGGAAGAAAATACGGAAAAATTGGAGTTCTCTGAGCACCTGTGCAATTTAATCTACACTAATCTCTGAGTAGTATCTAAACCTAATATTTATTACTTTACTCTAGGAATTGAATTGGTCCCTCTTACTAGCAATCAAATCAATCAATTATTCTCAACACAAAGTATAATAATATTTTAAAGTCTTTCACTGTTTTCTTGGTGAAGTAATATTCATTCTTCAGCAGTTGTTGTGTAATGGACTGAATTACTGAGTCTTGAACTACATGATTGGTACTGAAAAGAGTCTGAAAGTGTTCAGACCATTGATTCAGAATGGAGATTTTATCTGTGAGAAGCATTTGACTATCTGCCCTGAGTAGAGGGCTTTGGACCTGGTATGTAGGTCCTTATGCTGTTTTCAAGGCCTCATAGAATCCTCTGTAATCACCTGTATCTGCGCATAATTAAATTTTTCCTGCTAGATTGATCCACCACTTGTTCTGGATGTCACGAAGTTTCTGTTGGAGCTTGCTGCATGCAAGACGAAAGACTGCTTTTCTTACATGACAAGATGGCTGAGCAAGGTGTGTTTGGTGAGCAGTTCTCTTCTTCTTCAACAATTCCTGGATCTCTTGATTGTTTTACAAACCAGTCCTTGTTCTTCTTGAAGAAGAACCCTAAGGATTCTACAGAGGACTGCAGGATGCTATTTTTAATATGTTGCCAAAGTGATTCAGGAGAGGGATCTATGGAATGATCCTCAAGCCTAGTTTGAAGGTTTGCCCGAAAGTTGTCTCTCACTTTAGCTGATTGAAGATCGTTAACTTGGAGTCTCCTCCTTGGAATACTGCCCCTTTTAGGTTTGAACTTAAGGTTGAAGTTAAGTGTATAGGGCACAAGTCAATGATCTAATGGGCATTCTGCACTAGGCATCACGTGGCTATGATGAACATCACGACATCTCTTTGTCGCACCAAGACATAGTCAATGAGATGCCAATGCTTGGATCTAGGATGCATCCAAGTTGTCTTCAGACTGTTTTTCTGCTGAAAGATAGTGTTAGTGATGGTGAGCTGCTGCTCCGCACATAACTCTAGCAGAAGGCGACCATTATTGTTGCAGTTTCCAACATCATGCTTGCCTAATATTCCTTTCCAGGCATTGAAATCACCAAGGATAATGATCTTATCATTTACAGGAACCTTTTGGGTAAGGCGGTGCAGGTCGGTATAAAATTTATCTTTTTCGGCAGGATCAACTTGGAGAGTTGGGGCATATATACTAAAGAGGACGACATGTTGCTTGTTGTGTAGTGGAAGGCGTAAGGAGATAATGCGATCAGAACGACCTGTCAGCAGATTTTTGAGTTTAGGAACAAAAGAGTTTTTAATCAGGAAGCTAACTCCTGAAAGATGCCTTTTGGTTCTGGGTTTACCTGACCAAAAGAGCGTATAACTGGCACCGTGTTCTCTAAGGCTGCCTTCCTCATGGAGACAAACTTCACTGAGAGCAGCAATATTGATGTTGAGACGTGATAGTTCGTGGGAAATTAGGGCAGAGCAACACTCAGGACATCCACTGTCCGCAGTATCAAGCATGGTTCTGATGTTTCAGCATGCAAGTGTCAATTTGGGTACACCTTTGAAGGCATGTGTGTGCCTTTGTCTCTTGATCTTTGTTTGACCGCAATTAGAAGATGCCTGTTAACCAACTGGGTGAAGGGTGGAGATGAGCCTTGGTTAGGCCACCTTTTCTAGGCCCCTCTCCGTGTGGAGCAAGCAGTGCTCTCCTTGAAAAAGGTTGCTTGGTCATTCAGGATGCTGCCAAATCTCCGCGGTCAGTCTCAGGTGACCAGTGTCCTGAACTGGGTCTGCGGCTTCCAGTGCACCTTACCACCTGCCTTTTTGTCCCTTGCCCATCACTATAGGGCTTTACAAATGTGGGTATAACCTTTGAGCCAGCGCAGTGGATTTTTTAGGTGAGACGCAGCATGCGTGGAACTGAACACACCCTTTAATCCTAAGGTTCATCTGCCAGAGCCTACCAAGCTTGGACAGTGGCTTCGATCTAGCTGAAAAAAACTCAATTATGCGCAGATACGGGTGATCACAAAGGTTTCTATGAGGCCTTGAAAACAGCTTACAGACCTACATACCAGGTACAAAGCCCTCTACTCAGCGCTGATGGGCAAACACTTCTAACAGATAAAACCTCCATTCTGAATCGTTGGTCTGAACACTTTCAGACTCTTTTCAGTACCAACCGTGTAGTCCAAGACTCAGCAATTCAGTCCATCACACAACAACCAGTAAAGTATGAATTAGATACTGCCCCCACTTTAGGAGAAACCCTCAAGGCCATACAGCAGGTGAAAATCAGCAAGGCAGCTGGGGTTGATGGAATTCCACCCGAAGTCCGGAAATATGGGGGCCTTGCACTCCACACCAAATTTCATGACTTTGTGGTACGCTGTTGGGAACTCGGTGAACTACCATCTGACCTTTGTGATGAAGTCATCATCACCTTGTACAAGAAGAAAGGTATTAAATCAGATTGCTCAAACTACCGTGGTATTACTCTGCTCTCCATTGCTGGCAAAATCCTGGCAAGAATACTCTTGAACAGACTAATACCCACTATAGCAGAAGGAATCCTTCCTGAAAGTCAGTGTGGTTTCAGAGCCAACAGAAGCACCACAGACATGGTATTTGTTTTCAGACAACTGCAAGAGAAGTGTAGGGAACAGAACAAAGGTCTTTATGTAACCTTTGTTGACCTCACCAAGGCTTTTGATACTGTGAGCAGAAAAGGTCTGTGGCAGATCTTGGAACGTTTAGGTTGTCCCCCCAAGTTCCTTAAAATGATCATCTCACTCCATGAGGATCAGCACGGCCAAGTCAGATATGGCAACACACTTTCTGAGCCCTTTTTAATTAAGAATGGTGTGAAACAAGGCTGCGTTCTCACTCCTACCCTATTCACAGTCTTTTTCAGCATGATGCTCCAAAGGGCCACAGCAGACCTTGATGATCAGGACGGTATCTACATTCGATACTGTATGATGGAAGTCTATTCAATCTAAGGCGACTGAAGGACCACACCAAGACCTTAAACCATCTTGTCTGAGAGCTGCTTTATGCTGATGACGCCGCCCTTGTCACCCACACAGAAGCAGCTCTGCAGCGTTTAACATCCTGCTTTGCAGATGCTGCTGAGCTCTTTGGGCTGGAAGTCAGCTTAAAGAAGACAGAGGTTCTCCATCAACCTGCACCTCCAGAAGTCCCCCATCATCCCCACATCACCATTGGCCAATCAGAGCTCAAATCAGTCCAGCAGTTTAATTACCTAGGCAGCCTCATCTCCTCACATGGCAAGATTGACAGAGAGATAGACAACAGGTCAGCAAAGGCATATAGTGCTTTTGGAAAACTCCACAAAAGAGCATGGTGTAATAAACATCTGAAGAAAAGCACCAAGATCAGTGTTTACAAAGCCATAGTGCTGTCTACTCTCTTATATGGTTCCGAATCATGGGTCATCTACCACCACCACCTGCGTCTCCTAGAACGCTTCCATCAACGCTGCCTCCGAACAATCCTAAACATCCACTGGTCAGATTATGTGACCAATACATCTGTTCTAGAGCAAGCAGCTGTCACAAGTATAGAGGCCATGTTGTTGAGAACACAGCTGTGCTGGGCAGGGCACGTCTCCAGGATGAAGGACCACCGCCTCCCGAAGATCTTGCTTTATGGTGAACTTGCCACTGGCTGCCGCAAGAGAGGAGTCCCGAAGAAAAGATACAAGGACTCCCTGAAACAACATCTCAGCCTTGGCCATATTGATCACCATAACTGGTCTACTCTGGCCTCCAATTGGGAGGTCTGGAGACACACCATTTATAATGCTGCTGTCTCCTTTGAGAACATACGCAGGATCACTCTCGAGGAGAAAAGGTAATGCAGAAAGAACCGTGTCTTGCAGAATACACCATCTAAGGAGTCTTTCTGCTGTGCCTTTTGCAATTGGACATGTCTGTCTCATATTGGCCTCATAAGTCACCAACGTGCCTGTAACAAATGTGGATAGAGCCTTCCCAAATCTTTGTTTGCGAAGCCCAGCCATGATGATCATCTGCCAGGGCCTACCAAGCTTGGACAGTGGCAGTGAGGTCCTCAGGACATAGGTTTAATTAGAGTATCCTTCTCTTAGATGGATGGCCTTACAGGGCTAAGCGAGCTCCATCTGCCCTGGTTTGGAATTAAGAGTTGTCCTTCTCCTAAGATGACTGCCGGAAGGCTAGTGAGCCCATCCTACCCATGGACACATTTTATCTGACCCTTTAGTTTTGACCTGTCTGGCATGGGAGACCCTGCCAAAGGGATGTACCATCGCCAGCATAGCTCACAGCCGCAAAGGGGCACACAGGCTTCTTCCCTGCTAAAATGGTTAGGGCAAGCCTTTCACTCCCTACTTTTCTGCCACCCACCTATGCTCAAGCCCGGGGATATACCCAGGAACATTCCTTTGTCCTGACCACCCTTTCAGGATGCTATAAATCCAAAACAAACCAATCCTGGGCAGTAGCCACAGGTGAATCAAAAGCAAACTGTTCCAGCCCTCGCACCCACCCGGGGCTTGGGTACCTCCCACGGCCCCAGCCCAGCCAAAACCTCCCAACCTCCCGGAATAACCCACTATCCACCCTGATCTTACCCTCCACCCACCGCGTTACCACAGATCTTCCCTCGCACTGCTCACCCACGACACTCCATACAGGACTGCCCCACCTGCCCTCTCACTGGTTCAGGGACCCCCACGCCCCACACAACACCCTTCCCCTCCCCCAAATTGGACTGGCAAACCTCTGTGTGCTCCGAAGTTCTTCCTCTCTTCTCCCATGAGGGCGCTATCCCCGTTGGCAGCGCAGCCCAGCGCAGCCGACATCCAGCGCAGCGTGGCCGGTGGTCACAGTGGGGGCCAGCGCGACCCAATCTAGAAAATTAGAGGACAAGTAAATGTGCAACTGTTATCTTTACGTAAATAGATATGAAATTTTAGAGAAATACAAGCATTTTTCATTTCTCAGACTCTTTCTGTGTCAGAAGGTGAAATGATTTTATTCATTTAGGACTTCTCTCTTAGTAAGAAAAGCAGCATGTGTTAATTTTTCTAAATTTTATAAATACAAAACCAGTTGTGACTGCCTTTTAATCGCAGTAAAAGTACAGACAAGTTTTAATTTATAATGATAATATCACCATAATGAGAAAATACATTAAACATTTAATTGTCTACATCAGTACAGAAATTTCTTACCTACAGGAATGTATAAACATATATAGTGGGAGTAGAGTATTCTCTTAAATCATTAATCTGCCACTATTTTTGGTCAACTCTCCTTTGTAACTTTCAGGCAATAAAGTTCATGCTTTGGAAGATTGTCCTAGATGAAACAGATCCTGCAAAACAAGAATTTATAAGAAATAAATTAAAAATTATAAAAGTAACAGGCAAAATTACCTAGAAGCACATAGAAAGGAAACGGAGTCTAAGTGAATTTCCCTGCAAGGAAGGACTCAGATAACTACACTGATTTAGAAGTTAAAATAATGCATTATAAAATCATACATGGGAGCTCCTGAAGGAAAGTCACTATTGCTAAATACAGTATGAGAAGAAGAATTTCTGAACAGTCTCTGTCTGTTCCAGGAAGGACAAGTTTTGCTCCCAGCCTCCTTAAGCACTGGTTACCTGAATGATGTGTATCCATGCTTCCTCACTTCCTAAATAAGAATGATATATTAGTCAACATGCTCCCATCAGTCAGTTAGAGCCAGGAGGTTTGGGAAAGGAAGAGTCTTTTTGGTCCATTTTGCACTTAATGTGAAAGAGAAGGACAATGACCTGGCATTTATTTCAATTCCTCACATCACAGATCATATATAAGAATATAATTCATAAAAGTCTTTCTACCAAAGTCAAGACATCTTAGCAGAAAAAACTGTTCTATCTGATTACAGTACTTGTTTAATTAATGTAATGGGTAGACAGGACAGTATCATGCTAAGTAAACAAGCTACTAATCTTAACAGAATGTGTTTTGAAAGTGAAATGATAGCATATTCAAAAATAGTTTTCTGTGTGCAATTTTGCTTTGCCTTCTTTATATAGTTCTCCTTAAAAGTTCTTCTAAATTATTATTTAAGTATTTACATGGAGCACACCTTTATGGCAGAGCTTACAATCTAGGGCTGTGTACTATCAAATTAGATCTCAACTGCATACATCATCCAGAAAATTTCAGCATTTGCACAACACATTTATTCAGGTGGAATTTAATTAAACTGAACAAATTAAAGCTGACTACTGAGTCATTTCAAAGCATTGAAGCAGAGAAGTAGACAGTGACACTGGAACAATTTGCAGCCATCTAGGACGTTGTCATCTCTCAGTAGCCCTCAATTAGCCATTAATAATTTTGTGAAATTTAAATTCTATTTGTACTGTGTAAAAACTAATTTGACAAGAGAGACCTGTTAATCTATGCATTTCCACAAGTCTGTCAAAATGTGAAAACACTTCAGAATCCACTTTTTGACCACTACAAACAATTGTCATATTGTCTAATGTCTATGTGTATATGTATACACAAACCTCATATTTTTAATCTTTGCCTTGTTAGCTTTTCCTTCCTCTACTCAGGTCATGATGGAACATAAACTGTGTTGACCTGCTGTCTACATCCAGACTATACAAAACTGAGGCTGCATGAGCACTTTGTACACACATTTATGTACTTATCAAATTATAATTACAGGAATTGGAGGGGGGGGGGAAGAAACCTCTCTCAGCTTTGTATTTATTTATGCATTTAATTGCCTTGACCAGTCAGGTGAACTCAAATTGAAACCTGTAGCCTTCAATTGTAAAAGGCCAGTAAAAAGGCCATGTGCTCGCTTGCTCCCTGTGCTCAGACTGTCACACTCGCTGCCAGCTTCAGTACCGGGCAAGTATTTGCCCCTGATCAGTTGATATACTTCAGCCTCTTGCTTGTCTAGGACCACTTCACCACCCTATGGCATTAACTATAGGAAAATCATGGCTGACAATGTTTAACGTAAACTGTGCTAAAAAGCCTCTAGTGAGGAAAGTCCCACAATCTCCATAAGTAACATATTCCAGTGCTTAACTCTCCTTGCACTAGAAATGCTGAATAACTAATGTGATCTCCCTTAGTGCAACTTCAGGCCACTATATCTTCATATAGCAGGGGATGTGAAAAATAACTAATCCCTTTGATCTTAAAACAATACGTATATTTGAAAACTGTTACTGTGATTCTCTTCTATTTTCCTTTAGAAAAACCAACCCTAGTTCAAAGAGCTTTTTCTCTCAGGCAGTGTTCGCAAGCCCTCTGAGCATTTCTGCAGTGCTCCCTTACAGAATAAGGCCTCCTTGTGTTCCCTCTGGAGCCGCTCAGGTTTGTATGGGACCTGATTTTAGAAGCTGGGTAATTTCCAAGGTAGCTCACGAAAGGTAAAAGAATTGACTTACAAGATTGGATGGCCAGAAACCTTGCTTCATAAAAATGAAAGTTAAAACAACTTGGGCTCTGATTGATGACAAGGTATCACCAAAATGCAGGAACTGCATTACTCTGTAGTAACTGGAGTAGAAATAGGTTAAATATGCCATATTTTCCTAGAAAAATGAAGCATACTGGATAGCCCTGATATGATGGTTCCCATAAGTTAAAGCATTTAAACACATTCAAAATAGAATCTGTCTCTAAAATAAGCATTTTGAAAGCAGAGGGAAAACATAAATCACTGTGATTTCTAAAAAAAGTGAAAAATAATGGATGAAACTAAAAACGGGTATCAAATAGCACAGAACAGTTCTAGAGAGTAAAATGGTATTCAGTAAAAGTTCACAACATTTAAATAGCTGAGGATGATTTTTCCTTTACTGAAAAAAAAGCCAGAAACCTGTATGGAAATGACTGCAGGAAGAAAAACTGATAAGGAAATCTACAGTCAAAATGACAGCAGAAGAATCAGAGTAGGTAGCATCAAAAATATAGGAAAAAAGAAATGTTGTGATCTGCTTTTGAAAATCAGGCACACTTAACTAAGGCAGGTAATACACAGATGACTCCCCAAGTTAAATTTTTCCTGCATACTAACAGAGGCATCTTCAGTGTGGATTTCTCATTTCATATGCAAAACCACAGGGTCTATCCATACACATACATGGGAAAAGTACAGATATCCTATGCTTTATGTGGTGGAAGTCTGTGGGACTGTTCTGTGTGCTTAGAGAGCTGGGGTTCAGCCTGGAGAAAACTTCTGTAAGGAGACCTTATTGCAGCCTTTCAGTACTCAGAGGGGGCTTACAAGAAAGATGGGGCCAGACTTTTTAGCACAGCCTGCTGTGATAGGACATGGGGTAATGGTTTTGAACCAAAAGAGAGTAGATTCAGACTAGATGGCAGAAGAAATTTTTCATGATGAGGATGGTAAAACAGTGACAAACTCTCTTTTCCAGAAAGGTGGCAGGTGCACCATCCCTGGAAACATTTAAGGCCAGGTTCAGCAGGCCTCTGAGCAACCTAGTCTAGTTGAAGGTGTCCCTGCTCATTGCAGGGGGGTTGGATTAGATGACCTTTAATGGTCCCTTCCAACCCAAACCATTCTACGATTCTATTTGTAGTCCAATATTTCATGAAGCCAAGAAATACTCATTAGATGAAGAAGAGTTTAGAGCTATTCAGGCAAATTGTAAACCAAATTATTAATTTCAGTTTTTCAGCAATTTAACTAGGCAGAAGCCAAATAAGTAGACTTGAAGAGCCAGGTTCTATGCAGAATTTCCCATGTACTTTGATGACTGGAAGTTAATAAAGCTATCACTTTCTTTTGCGTGAATAATGTTTGTTACTACCTCAGTTCTATTAGATTTATGAATTGTTCATAAACAGAGTCTCATTGCCTTTAATACATTTGTTATGTATATGCTCTCCTGGAACAGTTTAGAAAACCAATTTTCAGGTTATTTTTGGTGAAATGCTTGGTTTATGTATTCTCAGATTTCATAGTGGGTGGTTACTGGACTGTTTCAATTATATTGGCTGACAATCTTCTTGCAAATAATAACAAATCCTCCTCCCCACACCCACTCACTGGCATGTCCAGGAGGAATTCTTACATATATAATTGATCCATTTCAAATAACTAAAACATCTGAGACTCATGCATATTTATACAGTTAACCAGAAGATGCTAGAAGATTCATGACACATGCCCACTGTGGAGCACAAATATTCAAAATTTGACCCATGTCCTCAGAAACAGACTTGTATTTATGAACTTGATTTAAAACCTTTGTTTATTTTTGAACCAGCTGTGGACACTAGTGTAGAGAAGCAAGATTCAGGATGGGAACAGTTCCAGGCATGGAGAAAAGCATACAGCAATTGGCAGGACTTTCATATGGACTTTACTGTTATTATGTGGTTTCACTGTATTCATGCTACACAGTGCACAACTGCACATGCCCAGGCTTCCTCCTCCCCCTTTTGCCTGTACCCTGTTCTGATTTGCTCCCCCATTTGTCTGTCTGATAGCCCACCCGATGTTCTGCCCCCTTTCCCTGGCGGGACGGTTAAGAATCGGGTGCACACCTGAATAAACAAGTCTGCTTGCACCCTTCCTCGTGTCCTATCCCCTTCTCCCTTCGGACCGCCACACATTAGCTTGGAAACTATTTTTACTACTACGCTGAAGTACAAAAACCTGATAGTGTAGATGCAGATGATATAGGCAAGATGTTTGGCTAGGATAAATCAACAGATTTTACACAAAGCTGGACTTCCTTTGACAACTGCAGAGATTTGGCCAAAGATATTGATCAGACAGTTAACAGACCTTTTTGAAGCTATTAAGGATTAGGCAGGCTCTCCACCACTTTACTTTTGATATTAATGACATAAAGTCCTACAAAAGCAAGTTCACAATTTTTCAAATTTTAACTAAGTAGAAAAAGGGCAGAATGATACCTATAAATGGACATAGAAGGAGTTCTTGATCATTGGATCTCTTAATTTGGTGACTAGGTCAGAGTTCAGTGCACAAAAATACTTTGTGAATGAAGTATACAAATAAAATTATTTAATGCAAGAGTGCATTAAGGCAAGTTAACATATTGGCAAACGTTCATCTCTTAAGACTGCAGAGATTATGAAAATACACGCTGCGCAAAAACTATGAAGCTAAAATTCTGAGCCCCTTCCTAGCTTCTAGAAATGTCACTTTTCAGCTGTGTACTCTCTCCCAGAAAACTATAATGTATTATATAGTGGAAAGTGTACTTATTTAACATTAAATAATGTGCAAATAATAGAATTCTGCATTTACATGGCACTGTGCAACATTTTAGGTTCTGAAACACTTAAAATTTAAAGTCCTAGTCTTACAAACATTTCACAGAGCTTGTTACCAGATACCTTACAGCACACTTAACTGAACTACACAGAATAAATGATGCCTACTTGTAAGTATTTGCAGAATCATCCCTAAAAGAGGCAATGTGACAGGTTTGGAATTCAGTGTCATACACCCCCTAATCAAACACTGAAAAAATATCATAATAGACCATTCAAAATAATGAAGAGAAAGATCATACTATTCAAGATAAATTATATTCAACATATAAAACTCAAATATTAACTTGAGCTATTCAGCACAGTACAAGTGACTGACTATGAAAATACCAGTTAAGACAGTTATTCAGGTTCAACCCCAAAAGAATTTAAATTAAATCGAATAAACATTATTCTGATAAAGGTTTTATTGTTATGTGGACTGTTCAGGTTGTCTGGCATTTTCCCCACTAAATGCTGTGTCTATCATTCAGCACCCAGAAAGATTTTACTGAGGGTTTTTTTACAATATTGACTCCAGTTATTATTTTTAAGGAGAGAGTGAAGACACAGGTGTTTACCTGCCTGCACTTTCGCGGTTCAGATTAGGTAATTTTCCTTGCGTAACACACATTAATGTCCTTGAAAGATAAACACACTTGTTAAAGTGTCCTTACAAGGTGACACAGTTTAGTATTTAATCAGTTATTCCCCAAAGTTTAAACATCAGAAAACGAATCACAAACACAGTGATTGTAATCCTTTCATTTCTATGGTCATTGAAAAATTCATATTTATCTACATATTTTTGAAAATCTACTGCTATCTATATAAGGTTTTTTGGAAGATAGAAATACTCTTTTTCAGTGGATTATCTTGGGAAAATTTAAAGAGGTACAGACAATCTGTTATTTTCCCTGCATATTTAGATGCAGCACTTAAAGATCTGCAAGGAAATAATTTCTCCCTTTTTTGTTTGTTATAAAGTTTTCCCCTTGAAAAACTATGTGTAGTAATTTTCTTTCCTCTTCCCACATGTAACAGACTACTCTTATTGTTTGTGTGTTCTTCCCTACAACAGTAGAAAGAAAAAAATTAGGAAAATGTAACTAATTCCATAAAACTTACTAGAGTGTTGTCTCAGTTTAATGAGGCTGAAGTGTTTTGCTGAGGAGGATGAGTTTTGAGGAAGACCAAGGTCCTCCCTCTAAGCAACTGTAAATCTGAAATTAAGAGGCTTCAATTGGGGAAGCATGGAGAAAGAAAAGATAACAGTTCTTTATTAAAGGATATATGTGTATTGACAGAACAACAAAAGAACACAAAAACAACTAAACAACAATTCTATATCCAAAGTTCCTTCCAAAAAACCAGTTCAGTACTTTCAGCTTTTTGCCACAATTCTAACCACAGTCAGCAAGGGGCACTGTTGGATCACTGGAGGAGCAGAGCCTGCAGTTGCTTGTGTTGGCCAGCAGGGGGCGCTGTTGGGCCCTGGCAGTCGCCATGTGGGGGCTCCAGGGCGCGGAAGAAGCCGAAATGGAGATTCCCCCCCAATGAGAAGGGGAAGGGGAAATGGGGAAAAAGGGGCTCTTCCCACATACTCACACTGTCGGTGGCTGGTTGTGGCCATGATTCCCCCCCTTCATTGATGCACACAAGCCGCTGCCAAACATGGGAGCGGAGGAGAGAAGGGGCGACCTCCTCCCTCAAAGGTTCCTTCGCAGATCGGCTGAGCCTCTCCGATGAAATCTCAGCAGGTCTGGACTGCGGGCAGAACAGGGCGCAGAAGAACAGAGGCAAACCGGGGCCAGAAGCAGCTAGATGACCCGGCCGAAAACAAAAAAAACACTGAAAATCTTTCCACATGCATGCCCTCCCTGAGTCAGGGCAAAAGTGAAGTGCCTGCCGTTTCCCCAGTAGAGAAAAAAAACTCACCTCCAACCCTGAGGAGTCTTCTGAGGGCCATCAGTCTGGAATACAGACTGCAGCCAGTTCTTTTGTGCATGTCAATCACCCCAGTCAAAAGAACTACTCTCCCTCTCCCTCGTTCAACATCCCTCTTTCATATTGATGCAGGGGAAAGAAAAAAAATCCCACTTGGTTTTTTAGAACAAGTAAACCTATAAGTGTCTGACAAGACACTCCAGTAGGCAAGGTGCTTCTAACATATCTAAGAATGACTAGATTTCAACTTCATGCTGTTCTCTTAGTGCTTGTAAAAGCTACAGCCCTCAGAGCCTTCGGGGCTGACATCTTTTTTCATTACTTCCACAGAACAAGTGTGGCTGCAGTACAAGATTTTCAAACTTTACAGATAAACACCTTCCCCTTTTTCAGAGTCAGTTCTACAGGAGTGAAGCAGTAGTAGATTGCTGTGACATTATCTCCTAGGATGCCCCTGCCAGTTGCAGTGCTAAGTGGCATTTTCTTAGCTAGCTGGAGAGTCATCATATTGGTCTTGAGAGACAGAATGCATGCCTCAATATCTTCAGGAGCTGGAAAAATGGCTAAGGACATGGTAGACATTTTTTCAACCTGAAATATATCTACCTTAGATCTTATTTCTTCAATTCTTTGCAGGGTCAATGGAAAAAAAAGGCATCTGTTGAAAAGGAAAATTGATTATTTTGTGTTTTCAACACTGAGCAGCTATTCCCAGCTGCTGAATGCTCCAGAAGCTGATGAAGCTCACAACAGGGAGGAATACATTAGCAGCTCCTCATCAGATGGTAGCAAAACTTCCACCCCTCTACATCTATACCTTGGAAGTGAAAGAGTGACTGACACATAAGATATTAGCTTATAAATGATCAATGAAAGTCTCTGTTTTAGCAATGTTTCTTACTGTTGCTGCTGTCAACAACTACAAAGATTGCACACTTCTTTTCTCTAAATATTTTATTGATAGGTAAGATAACCACAAACATATACACTTTCATTGTTCAGTAGGATCAATACCAACTATAATGTTGCTTTAGGACTGATTCAAAATTGTTTTAGTGAGAAGAAAAATCTCAATTAGAGTCTGAGTCTCTAATATAACATGGCTACCATTTTTAGAACAAAAAATCCTGAACAGGAAATATGGCTGAATGTCTTTTTCACCAAGTATTGCATGATCTCAGGAGAGTACTAGGTTAAAAGACAGAATAGCATTCATATTAAGAAAAAGCTGCTACACATTGATGTCATTGACATCTCTGTCACTGATTCTTTTTGTGATCTTGCAAAATTAATTTAGTTTCTGTTTTACTTTGTCTCTCTATTGTGAAATGAATTCTTAACAACATTCAGTTATTGGTTATTGTATGAGTTTGTGAAGACTGTGATCTTTGGTTATACTGATCTAAGCCCAAGTCTACCCTCTTGGGAAGACCTGAAGTCCTGTTCCATGATCACCCAAACATGCCTCGTTTACTTCTAAAGCAATGGACAGCTGTCATGGGTTGAGATTGCCCCCCCGAGAGTCAGGGGCTCAGAGTGATTGGGTGCCAGGGCAGTGTTCCCTGGAAGGCCAATCACCACTTGTTTTGTTCGCTCCTGTGAAAAATCATATATACACAACCACTGGAAGCTGTTGGCAATATCTGTTGGTGTCTGCTGCTGCATGTAGGTGTAGAAGGCCAGGGGGTGGCTGGGCTTCCTTCTTCCCCCCGCCTCCAGGGGGGGAGGGAAGGGGATCCCTGCGGCTTCCCCCCCAGCTCTGCCTAGGCCAGAGTTAGAGGCAGCATTTAGAGTGAGTGTTTGTGAGGGACGTGACTCACAACACCTGAGGTAAGAGGGAGGAGGCTAGGCCCTCTTCCCCCCCCTGCAGCTGCGGGATGCTCAGGATAGTGTATAACTGGACCGAGCTGCCTGTGGCCAAGGCTAGGGGGCTTTTTTCTCTCACTGTTAAGTGGGAGTGGATGCAAGGCTCAGCATTGAAGCGGAGCCAAAGTGGACAGGCTGAATGGAGCTCGGTACTAGGGAGAAGAATCCCAGGCAAAATTGGAGACGGGCCAGAGAGAGAGACTCGGGAGTTGCCCTGCCGAGGTTTGACTGGGGCCAGCCGAAAACTGACTTGGAAGATGCTATGATAAACTGACTGAATTACAACAGCCTACAGAACCAAGGTATGAGACTGAGAGAGATCACACAGCAGAAATGACACAGAACCAAGGAGAAAGGACTCAAAGCTATCTTGGACTTCATGAAGAAGAAAAGACTGTAGCAAACAACTAGAGGTCAGTGGGGGAGTGTTTCAGGTTCCCTGAACACTCCCACGAGAGAGAGACTGCGTTACCTATCAGCCTGAAAAGGCTTTTCCTGGACTAATTGAGGGAGGAGCTTCGAAGGGACTGATAGAAGTGTAATTATATATATATATAATTGCTTTTAGCTTGTATAGTATTTATTTGTGTAAATAAAACATATATATGCTTCCCCCTTCCCCTATAGAAGTCTCTTGCCTGAAAGTTTTCTCTTCGGTGTTGAGATAAATTGAGGGAAGGGGTGGGGGAAGCCTGGAAATTGGATTTTTGGATTTCTAATGTGGCTCAAACTGCCACAACAGCATAAAACAGGAAAAAGAATCTAAAACTTATTTAAACATGGATACAGTCTGGGCCCACATTTATTGCTTGGAGTTAGGTGGTCCTCAAAGCTCACAGATAGGTATGCATAACGGTAAACAGAACTATTTATTTTCACTTTTTATCACTTTCCTGCTCTCTGATCCAAAAGCATTTGAAAACTTACTAATATAATAAATGTGATTCAATTAAATGTTCACAAGACCTATGTCCTATTGTCCCCTTGGAGGGTTTCTAGCAGCGTGACTTAGATCCTTGGAAATCACAAGCAATCTGTTCATTTTCAGGCAGTAGCTAGCCTGGGTAGCAGAATATTCAAATAAGGCAAAAGTAAAAATCTAAAGAAGAGAAGGTCTGTTAAGGTTGTTTTTTGCTTCCTCTGCCCAGTGCACCTACAAAGAAAGCACTATTAAGTGCAGGAAGAAGAGTCAACACAAAACCCCGTTCTTTCTCTGGTATTCATGTCTTTCAGATATGCCAGTGCAAACACTTCAAGGGATGCAACTAAGCAAGAGCAAGCCGCAGTAAAGACACACGGTTCATCCCAGCATGTCATTAGAGACACAGCTTTACAAGCAGACAGAAATATCACCAAGTTCTTTTCTGCAGCAGACAGCACCCGTGTCCCTATAGATATGACTGAAATTGGATTGTACAATTCCCAAGGAGGAATATATCTCATACACTGTAAATAGACTGACACTGATGCTGCCATACACTTATTGTCCAGAAAGTAGATTATAAAGCAGAAGTTTCTGAAAGCACACCTGCAGCAAGTTCAGTGTAGCACAAAAGCTGACAGTGACCCAGCTACACATAAGTAACATTAAAATCAACAGGAGTTGCAACAACATTTGGGATTACAGCCTTCAGACAAACAGCTGAGATCCCTCATATTGTCACAAATCTGTGTCTGAATTATATCACCAATTCATCTATGCTAATTTGTGTTCATTATGTCATGGTATCTTTTGCTTTTTCCTAATTGTAATGTTCATGTTGTCATCCGATACTTTAGATACAATCAGAAAAAAGTGACTATACTTTTTTTAATGTTAGATGTACCCTTTAGACTTAATTTGTCAAGAAGGTAGAATAACATTAGATATCTACAACAAATGCTGAATTTATCTTGTATTCTCTGTATTTATACTTCCAGATTCACTATCTTCTATACTTTCAGGTTCTTTAGAGTAAATGCATAGCAGGCTTAAATCTCCAGTTTCTCAGTGAATATGTTAATTTTGATCTCTTCCTTCTCTGGCATCCTATCAGCAAGACATGGCAACATAAAGGAAAAATATAATGCCATTAATACAGAACATTTTGATTACTATGACCTCAAAATTTTAAAAAACAGTGGCTTGACTGACAAGCAAATACCAATTGAGAATTTGACAAGGAAAAGTTACAGTTCATTAACAAATAATATAGAGAAATAAACCAACCTCTTTTACTGGATGGAAATCAGTGAGTTTCAAATACCTGTTATTTATGCATTTACCTGGATTTTCACATTATCACATTGTGAAGAAAGATTATGTGCAGGTATCCCAAAATACCAGGCAGTGGAAGGATTTAGGGAGATTTATTTCCAAAAGCCAAGAACACTAACATTTTGGCACAAGGTGTGGCGGGCCTGGGAAAGAGACGCCCTCTGCTCTTTTCGGGGTTTTTATCGTTTCCTGGCCCCACTGCTGTAGGGGCCTTCAAACATTGCTGCAAGAACTTATCTTTTCTCATACCAAGGAGTCAGCTGCTCTGGAATTCAAGAGGAGAAAGCACCTAAGACTCTTCCTGGGAAAGATACCTCTTTCCAGGTGGCAAAGCTTTCTTGAGCAACATACCACTTCCCTGCTCAGATTAAATCTTCTGGAAAGATTCTTCTATATTTACACACATATAATGAGACGTTATACCATAACGACCCAGAAACCAGGTATTTAAGCTCTACACAGGCAGAAGATAGAGAACATAGGAAAGGCAAATTAAGCTTTTCCTTGCTTGTCCTGCCAACCGGGAACCACAAGCTGGGTCTAATGCCCAGTGGATTCCAGGCTGTTGTTTAAGCCCAGAATGTGGAATGATGGATCCAAATTTTCCTGTGGTAAATCAGCACGAACCCACATCCTTTATATACCACCAGCCTGCTTTAAAAATTAGCCTTCCTGCTGGTCTGCAGAGGTGTGGATATTATTGCCATCTTTCTCAGTAATTTTGCAGACAATCCTTTGCATCCCGTCATTGTGAGAGGGGCTCAACCTTGCCTGTGATTGTATCTTTGAATGAAATTTTCTAAGTACCAGAAATACAAATAGACAACACAGGAAGGTTTACATTCACACTGGTTCTAACACCCCTACTCAATAGTATGCTTAAATAGTACAGTATCATATTTCTTTGAGCAAATGTAATATTTACTGAATTCTCCTTTCTCTTCCTTCCAGAAGCTAATAAAAATTAAGAATGAACGGAGAGGACTAAATCAAATAAAAATCTTATTTCAGATTTATTAGAGAACAGGAAAGATAGCTACTGCTTTTTGGAATAAAGTAGACATTCATAGCTCTTTGTGCTGTGAGGCAAAACCATGGGAACACTTGCTCCACAAATACATCTGCTCATTGAGACAGACATATGCACCATACACACGTACCTCTTGGAGCTGGTCCTGCATCTTTTGTCTCTTAAGCCTCTCCAAAACAGGTCATGCAAAGAAAAAAGTGGATGTTAGGAAGGCGTTTAATTTACATTTGTTCTCACCCATCATAGAGTCCAACATAGACAATATGTCACCAGTTTAGGTTTGACAAACTCTTTGGCTATTCCATGTCCACCCTGTAAGGGTTAAAAAGCTGTAACTCAGTTTCCTCTAGCCATAGGAAGAAATATTACTTTGGATGGTGCTTTACATTGAGATTAATCACAATCATGGCCATGGCAAATGGTTACCCTGTTTTGTTCTAGTGATTTGATTGTACTGCACACAACAAATCAAAGATGACTGCGTTTTTATTCCTGGTACTCTTTAAAAGTAACCTTACTGCTCATATTACACATTGGCTGCCTGAGTTAACTGATTATATGGTTATTTCATGTGGTAGGTGATAAGTCTTATGTCATCATAATGAGTACATGTAAGTACTAAATAAAAGTGGACAATTTTGACCAGGAGCCTGAACATCTGACAAGCCATGTGGTGCCTAGACCAGAAGTTGTGTTTTAACATGCTATACATATGTGGGCAACTGCATCATTTGGCTGTGGGTCCACGCTCAGGCTGGAACACCCCAGGCTGGTTTGAATGCTTCCTTGTAAAGTCCATGATGGTTTTCAGTTGGGCTCATTTTTAACAAAAGCAAATGCAAATGAGAAGCTACTCAGAAATAGCACTGCATATCAATTTTCTACATCAATTTATAATGCAATGGAAACAGATGGTACATTCAGCACTGTCAGAGAAAGCCATTTGGGTTTTGGGGACTATCCCTTTTTTCTTCTTAATGGTATATTTACTCTATTTTCATTGCTGAGTTGTTTCAACACCTGTATAAAATAAGATACCACCATAAGTGAGAGCTACGTAAACTAATCTTGGTAACAGATGCAACTTTTTCAGTCCTAAACTGATTTTCTGACCAATGGTGTAGATGGTAAAGCATACCACTTTTTGATGGCAATCAAAAATATTCACTTGGTTTCTACTTCCAGAAAGAAGGAGTAATTTATCAGAGGTCATGAGAAGCCATTTCAAAAAATATGAAAGGTTCCTTCAATTTTTATGAGGCAAGTTTTATGTCAAAGATGAGTCAACAGATCATTTATTTTGATGTTGTATTCCACGGAGTATTTGTATTCTACATTTTCTACAGTATTTACAAGAAAGGCCAGTATAGTGATCTAAATTCAGGACACATAGCTCAGAGAAGATTAATGTAGATCAGGCTTGGGGCAACGCAGAGCTTGTGCAATTTACTGTCACCATTTCCACTGAACCTTCGTTGATTAATTCAACTGCAGAAAAAAAGTGACCATTTTTTTTTAAGGGAGGAGCATGGCCAAGGTTGCCAGGTTATGTACTGATATTGTACAGTTCTGAAGTAACCCCTTCTAGTGTCTACAGCCAGTCAGAAATTCTTCAGTTAAACATTTTCATCAGAAATTGTTTATTCAGGAAGAGACACAACCTCTAAAATCCACCAAATATCTCATACCCAGAACAAAATTCATGACCAAGATGAACAAAAGCAATGCAGAAGGCCCAGCCTTCCGGGACACAAAAAGAAACCAATTTAATTTTGAAGACTGAACCTCAGTTTTCCATTTTCCAATGTCCCCCACTCACTGTTCTCTATCACACTTCGCAAGTTTTATTCTACCTTACATTTAGTGATTACTTCCCGGAACAAATACTTGAATCCCCATCACAGGAAAATAACAAAACTGCCAAGCTAAAAAGTATTTCATCTGCTTGGTCTTCTTTTTCCTACCCTCAAGCCCACTGTAGTGAATCTTTTGAGACAATTCTCTCAGAATAATAAAACCACTTTCCTTCAAACCGAGTTTCTCTTTAGGCAATACGGGTGAATAAATATGCATTTTCTTCAGGGAGCTCTGAACACTAATTTCTAAGTATTGTCTCCACTGTACAGCAAACATCTACACTGGATATATATATCATAAAACAGTTTCCCTGTATCCATCAAAGGTAAATTAAGAATAATGGGAAGTATTGTAACAATTGTCACAATAACTCAGACATATAATAGCTTTGGTAGCTCAGAGAAGGGGCCACTGGGTTGGGAATAACATCCAGATAGGTAAATCTTGATAATAGGGGCCATGGGGGAGAGGAAGAGGGAAAAGAAGAGAAGGAAAGGAAGGACTCATGTTCTGTGCTCCTCAAGGAGAGAAGGAAAGTGAGTGACAGTTCAATATAGTGCATGAAAGGGGGAAAAGATTTGAATTAGCTGAAACAATGTAGTTACAAAAGGAATCAAGAAGTGTTGTTCTCTGAGATATGAAACAAATTATTTAAATTTTATAGTACTTGGTTTTCCCATTTCATGAAATAGGGACCAGACATTCTTGTTTTGTTTGGCCTATTTATGTGAAGTCTCCACAGCAGGATCTATGGAGCCTGTCACAGTTGCATCAGATTACAGCTACAGTCTTTAAATTCTACAGCATTAATCAATGAACCTTATTTATGTATTTATGACAGCATGGTCTTCCAACTTAGTGCTGTTAGTAATAACATCAAATTCAATAGCAATACATTTCAATTGGGTTGCTGTAGAGAGTCAGTATAGACAGCTCCATAGCAGCCATGTGAAGACAGGAAATCCCAGTGGACATGCCAGACACAGAACCAGCATGTGACCACTGTTTGAGATAAAAATAAAAAACTACATAGTATTTACTTGCCAGTGAAGGACGTGATTAAAATTAGAATTCCACTGAGAAGCAAATTAGCACATTATGTTATTTCCATATATCAAAAAAAAGGATGACTGTAAAAAAAAGTTGTTTACATACTGCAATCTATTTACCTGATATTTATAGATAAACAAAATAGATATGGATCAGGCACATATCAATGCAAATCATATGTTTACGTTCATCAAATGAACCTTATTTTTTGTGAATTTGTTGATAACCTATTATTTCAATAATGAAAAACAAGTAAAAACTTCTCCCGAATGAGCAAATTTTTTCCTACTTACTATGCAAATAGAAGCAAACTGCATTTTCCATTTCTAATTAAACCTCTACCTGTTCCTCAATCAGATAAATTGCTATTAGCTTCTTGCTAGGTTATTTTTGGGACTATTTTGAACAGAACTATTCTGGTTGCTATAATTAAGACTTCTAAAATTAATATTTAAATTTTATAAATGCTGGACTATGACATCCTGAGAAATAATAATTACCTGTCTGATTGCAGAGGTGAAGTGAGCTGTTATGTGCATTTGACTATTTTAATCCTACAGTCTGTATCCCTGGTCACTTGAACAATGCTATTACATTCTGAAGCTGATTACATGGGTTGGTTTGTGAGTCAGACAGCCAACCCTTCAGGCATGTAAAAATTATGTTGGTTTTATTTTGGTAAGGGGGAAAAATATGCCTGTACCACTTCAAGCAACCTGAACTAGACCTTAGAGTGAAAGCCCAGCCTACTCCAACCAGTTCAAAACCCTCACATCAAACCTAAAGTACTTTTTCGGTGCTAAAGGCAGGAAAGAGAAAATTCCTGATCTCACCAGCTGAACATTCAGCCAAGATGTATGTCAATATCTTGTCAAGTCTGTCTGCAGTTCCTGTCTTCAGGTCTGAGACTCTCTAGACTTTGATAACAGCAGGGAATTTGAAGCCGGGTACACAAGTAATTATTAAAGTAATTGCTCAAAAATAGCAAATAAGTCCATCACAGGTTATTATCGTAATGAGGTTATGTTTGTGAATGGGAGAGAGAATTCAGTGTGCATATAAAACAATATTCCTAGAAAACAAGGAGAAATACAAATTGCTTTAAGGATTAAATACCCTGAGAGAGCTCAGTTTAAGACAGAGAGTAGGTGTCCATTACCTTTCATGCCTCTGTTGAAAGGTCTTCAAGAAAAGACTCAATTACTTCAGATGCATTAAGGGACTGATGTCGTAATATTTTTTTACCTTTTTTCCTTTGTTGGAAATAATGTTCTAAGTCAAAATTTTGATTCCTGTATATTCATCAGTATATTCTATATATTCATGAAGAGCAGGTCAACATAAAGGACGGTAGAAAAGGCAGACAGAGGAAAGAACAAATTCTGCTATGGCACAAAGAGAAAAAATGAACCGCTTTCAGAGTTTAGTTTTTGAAACTAAATGTCTACCCCCATCCCTGTAATGTGAAACAACTAACATTTGTTAGTAAAAAACTGATTAAGACAGTGAAGAAAGACTGCTTCTCCTGCAGTGACTGAGTTGATGCAAGATTTGAATTGCCCTCTAGAAGCTTCTCTCCATTGATTGTACAAGAACCCAGGACAACTATACTCTTAATTAGGATCTTCAATTAAGTACTTTAAATTTGGTGGGATCAATGCCATCTAAAGAAATTACTCTCACTTTTTTTTGTACAAAAAAGAATCCTACATCATGTCTTTTGTTTCCTGGAAGAGTCACCACTGAAGGTACAAATCTTGAACTGTACCTTCTTGAAATCAAATGGGGTTTTATCACTTGATTGAGGGACATTTTGAGGAGCTAAAATGGTCTTGGCAATACTATTCTTTTTTCCCTTTCCTTTCAATGAAGCATTTCCTCCCATTCCATGTCTTCCACTGCTCCTCTATAAAACAGTGATAGAGAGTGCAAGGAGGCAGACTCACCCCTCAAACCAAACTAATACAACCAGGCAAGCACATGTGCAAATAGTCCCCAACACATCTGCTCATGTCCTCCCCTGTCCTTCAGTAAAGAACTGTAGTCTACTCCTACATAAAAGTCTTTCTGTTGCTCTGTCATTTCAATTACTCATTAGAAATTTTACCATAGCTTCCCTAGAAGATGGGCAGAGGAACTGAACAGTCATTAGGTTCCTTACCATATATCTGTAAAACTTCACAAATCTTAGTCTAATTTTCCTTCTGATTGCCTTTTTTATTTCCTATACTTACACTATAAACTTAATAATATACCATAAGCTGTTAGTTTATGGATTGGTACAATAATTGCATAGCAATTCCATACATGACTAATTAAGCATAAAGCATCAATCTGAGCTATAGCTCATCAATTTTTTAGAGAACATTTCAAAAGAAAACTTCAGCTAACTGTTCCTTCCTTTATGTGATTTAACTTGTCAATAGGAGGGGTTATGATATTTTCATCTTAATTATCTTAATTTTAAAATTCCTCTTTCAAATCAGAATAGTATTGCATAATGGATTTCATTACTTTAATTATTCAGAAATCATGCACTACTTAACAATAATCAACAACTGTCTGTAATTATGGGTGCATAGGGGCTTCTCTGCTTAATGCAAAGTGCCTTGTTGAAAGTCAAGGTATTTCAGTGGGGGAAGGATATAAAATATCATAGGATATGCTGAACAGAAAGCTTTGCTCTTCTGATAGAGAATAATATAACTTTCAAATTAAAGTTTAATTTCTTTTACGGTCTTTAAAAAATGCTGATCTATTTTAGAAATCATAAAAAAACATATAAAGATATACATATATAGCTGCTATTACCTGAAGTATAAGCAGGATTATTTTACTGACAGTCTATCTTATTTAGTCTGGTTATTACTGAGAAAATAGAAAACACTGTTCTGTGGCATCATGTTCTAGTGATCACATTATTATTTTCGGTATCAGAAATTAGAAGCACCAATAGTACTTACATCTAGTAAATAAGCATCTAGTGAGCTAATGACATTTTCAAACTGAGAAAAAGGAGATTATTTCGAAAGTGATCACAAAATTGTCCTTTTTTATTCCCAAACAGGATATCTGTCTTGCTCTGAATGTAGCATTGCTGGCAATCAGAATGGTCAATGAACTTGAAGTCTTTTCTTCAAATAAAACTTGAAAATCAGTCACCTAACATTCCGTTTTTCTCTAAATTAGGAAATAATTGTTGCCAAAGTTATAAATTATTCATAAATTATGTGATCGGTGATTTTGAAGTGTTCATGTTTTTGGTGTTCATCCTTGTCTAATGTCAAGAATTCAGACCTTTATAGATTCTTCTTTCCTAGCATGAGAACATGCATTCATATGCAAATCTATTCATCTTTCCAAAATAATAGCTATGCAACAACAGTATATTTAGAAACACTTTTTCCTATATAAAAGGATGGATTTTTCTCAATTGGCAGCTTGAGCACTGCACACATGTGTATGTACACACTCATATGTGTTCACACGCATATGCATTGTGTACAGACATACTTCTAACTCTCATAATGGAGCTAAGATTTCCTCTAAGCTTTTGTTCAATAAACAGAAACAAAGTCTTTTGCAGTAAGGAATCAATGACAATTTGGAATCATTGAAGCTGTACTTTTTCCTCTTGATTAGTCAGAACAGCAGCACTCTCAGTGAATAAAATTGTGATTGTATTAAGTAGGACTGACAAAAGTCCCATTAGAAAAAGATGCACTCTACTATGTTTTCCTATAATGCTACTTTTTTAAAAAAAAATCCCATATTTCTTTTGCCAACTGAGAGCCTGAAGCTGAAATTCATCCCAAATGTCTCTGTACTTGCTAAAAAAGTACTTCATTATAAAGATGCTGCTGCCATCTATTGGGTAACATTATTGTACAAAAGAATTATGTCATTTCCGTATTCAGCAAGGACAAATAAATTGTGTGATTCATTTGATTTCCTGTAGAGTTTTATTAGCAACTAGGTTATAACAACCTTTATTAGGTTTATAAGAGATGGCTTATACAAAGAACTTCGTCCTGTCTTTGTCACCATTACAAATTTCATGAAGAGAAATATTTTAGCATAGTGATGAACTTAATGTGTCAGTGGAACAATGGAAAAATAAAAAAATCAACAACAAACCCACCCCTCAGTAGTGCATCACATCTCAGAAATGTCTTATAGAGATGTATGGGTGCACAGTGTTACTAGTGGAACTGCATCATTGTGTTGGAATAAAAAATCTCATTTCCAGCTAAGTGGCAATATTTTGCAATACAAAGAGATTCCTGTGATATTCATGGATTTTTTTTTAAGTCACCTATTGAAGCTTCAAAGAAATATTTTGCCCTTTTAAGACTGATTTTACTTTCTTATAAAATTTTAATTGCCATTCTGATTCCTATTGCGACATCCTTGCATCTATATCTTTGGCTACACAAACTGTGCATTTTTATGAAGTATACAGCCGGGGGCTCTCCCGTGCCTCGGGGGCAGGACCCTCGGCTGCGGGGAACTTCCAGTGCCATGCAGCCGAGAGCCTCGGTTGCCATCAGGTGTGGCCATGGCAGGAGAAAAGAGAGAGAAGGGGAGCCTTACCGGCAGGTACTGCGCCCCTGTGAAAGAGGAGAGGGAAGCTTCGGAGCACACAGAGGTTTGCCGTTCCAGGTTTGGGGAGTGTTGTGGGGGTGGAGGGGGGTTGGGGAGGATTAGGGTAGGGTACTGTGCATGCTGAGGAGGTCCACCGACAGGCAGGAGGGAGAGCAGGACAATCCCGTGTGAAATGCCGCACGTGAGCAGTGCGCCTGAAGATATGTGGAAACACAGTGGAGGAAGGATAAGGTCAGGGTGGATAGTGGGTTCTTTTAAAATAATGGGGGTCCCATCCAGGCTTGGGCCATGAAAGGTACCCCTGCCTTGGATGGGTACTGGGGTCAGAACAATTGTTTTCTTTGTCTGTCTGTTTTTGGTTCACCTGTGGCTACTGCCCAGGTTCAGCATGTTCTGGATATACTTGCTTTGATCTGTTACATCCTGAAATGGTGGACAGAACAAAGGGTTGTTCCTGGGTATCTCCCTCAGATTTGTTTATAGATAGGTGATAATAAAGTAGGAAATGAAAGACTTGCCCAAATCATTCTAACAGGAACGTAGTCTGTGTACCCCTATGTGGTTGCGAGCTATATGGTATATGCCTCCGGTAGGGTCACCCATGCCAGACAGGTCAAAACCGTAGGACCAGATTTAATACATTCTTGGGCAGGATGAGCTCATTAGCCTTCTGGTAGTCATCCTAGGAGAAGGACAACTCTAATCCCAAACCCAGGCAGATGGAGCTCATCAGCCCTGTAAGGCCATCCATCTAAGAGAAGGTCACTCTAATCAAACCTACATCCTGAGGACCTCACTGCCACCATCCAAGCTTGCTCGGCCCTGGCAGATGAACCTCAGGATTAAAGGGTGGGTTCAGTTCCGCGCATACTGCATCTCTCCTAAAAAATCCATTGCGCAGGCTTGAAGGCTTTACCCACATGCAAAAAGTCCTGTAGTGACAGGCGAGGGTCGAAACGGTAGGTGAAAGGTGCACTGGCAGCCGCAGACCCAACCCTGCAGGCAGGCGGTTCAGGATATTGGTCATTTGAGACTGACCGGAGATGACAGTCTCTTGGGGCAGCACCCTGAACGACCAAGCAGCCTTTTCAAGGACAGCACTGCTTGCTCCACTCGGAGAGGGGCCTAGAAAAGGTGGCCTAAACAAAGCTCATCTCCACTTTCACCCGGTTGGTTAACCGCAGACCAACGGGCATCTTCTTCCAATGCGGTCGCACAAAGATCAAAAGACAAAGGCACGCACCTGCCTCCAAAGGTGTACCTAAATTAACTCTAGCATGTTGGAACATCAGAACCATGCTCGATTCTGCGGATAGCGGACGTCCTGAGCGACGTTCTGCCCTAATTGCCCATGAACTGGCTCGTCTCAACATCGACATTGCTGCTCTCAGTGAAGTTCGCCTTCATGAAGAAGGCAGCCTCAGAGAACATGGTGCCGGTTACACACTCTTTTGGTCAGGTAAGCCCAGAACCGAAAAACATCTCTCAGGTGTCGGCTTCATGATCAAAAACTCTATTCTTCCCAAACTCGAAAATCTGCCGACAGGTCACTCTGACCGCATTATCTCCCTACACCTTCCACTCCACAACAAACAACACGTTGTCCTCTTTAGTATATATGCCCCAACTCTCCAAGCTGACCCTGCTGAAAAAGATAAATTTTACGCTGACCTGCGCCGCCTTACCCAAAAGGTGCCTGCAGATGATAAGATCATTATCCTTGGTGATTTCAACGCCAGAGTAGGTAAAAATTTTGAAGCCTGGAAAGGAATATTAGGCAAGCATGGTGTTGGAAACTGCAATGATAATGGTTGACTTCTGCTAGAATTCTGTGCAGAGCAACAGCTCACCATCACTAATACTATCTTTCAGCAGAAAGATAGTCTGAAGACAACCTGGATGCACCCCAGATCTAAGCATTGGCACCTCATCGATTATGTCCTGGTGCGACGGAGAGATGTCCGCGATGTCCACCATACCCGCGTGATGCCCAGTGCAGAATGCCAAACAGACCATCGGCTTGTGCGCTGTAAACTCAACTTCAATCTCAAATTCAAACCTAAAAGGGGCAGTATCCCAAGGAGAAG
This sequence comes from Manacus vitellinus, assembly GCF_001715985.3. NCBI lineage: Eukaryota > Metazoa > Chordata > Aves > Passeriformes > Pipridae > Manacus > Manacus vitellinus. The sequence goes on from NW_021938789.1 coordinate 61,268,778, forward strand.
ACTCCAAGTTAACAATCTCCAATCAGCCACAGTAAGAGACAGATTCCAGGCAAACCTTCAAACTCGGCTTGAAAACCATTCCACAGATTCTGCAGACTCCTCTCCTGAAACAATTTGGCACCATATTAAAAACAGCATCCTGCAATCCTCCGAAGAATCCTTAGGGTTCTCCCTCAAGAAGAACAAGGACTGGTTTGATGAAAACAATCAAGAAATCCAGGACTTGTTGAGGAAGAAGAGAACCGCCCACCAAGCACACCTTGCACTGCCATCCTGTCACGCAAGAAAAACAGCCTTTCGTCTCGCATGCAGCAAGCTCCAACAGAAACTCCGTGACATCCAGAACAAGTGGTGGATTGATCTAGCTGAAAAAACTCAATTATGCGCAGATACAGGTGATCACAAAGGCTTCTATGAGGCCTTGAAAACAGCATACGGGCCTACATACCAGGTACAAAGCCCTCTACTCAGCGCTGATGGTCAAACCCTTCTAACAGATAAAACCTCCATTCTGAATCGATGGTCTGAACACTTTCAGACTCTTTTCAGTACCAACCGTGTAGTTCAAGACTCAGCAATTCAGTCCATCACACAACAACCAGTAAAGTATGAATTGGATACTGCCCCCACTTTAGGAGAAACCCTCAAGGCCATACAGCAGGTGAAAATCGGCAAGGCAGCTGGGGTTGATGGAATTCCACCTGAAGTCTGGAAACATGGGGGCCTTGCACTCCACACCAAATTTCACGAGTTTGTGGTGCGCTGTTGGGAACTCGGTGAACTACCATCAGACCTTCGTGATGCAGTCATCATCACTTTGTATAAGAAGAAAGGTATTAAATCAGATTGCTCAAACTATCGTGGTATTACTCTGCTCTCCATTGCTGGCAAAATCCTGGCAAGAATACTCTTGAACAGACTAATACCCACTATAGCAGAAGGAATCCTACCTGAAAGTCAGTGTGGTTTCAGAGCCAACAGGAGCACCACAGACATGGTATTTGTTCTCAGACAACTGCAAGAGAAGTGTAGGGAACAGAACAAAGGTCTTTATGTAACCTTTGTCGACCTCACCAAGGCTTTTGATACTGTGAGCAGAAAAGGTCTGTGGCAGATTTTGGAACGTTTAGGTTGTCCCCCCAAGTTCCTTAAAATGATCATCTCACTCCATGAGGATCAGCACGGCCAAGTCAGATATGGTAATGCACTTTCTGAGCCCTTTTTAATTAAGAATGGTGTGAAACAAGGCTGCGTTCTCGCTCCTACCCTATTCACCGTCTTCTTTAGCATGATGCTCCAAAGGGCCACAGCAGACCTCGATGATCAGGACGGTATCTACATTCGATACCGTACTGATGGAAGCCTATTCAACCTAAGGCGACTGAAGGCCCACACCAAGACCTTAAACCATCTTGTCCAGGAGCTGCTTTATGCTGATGACGCCGCCCTTGTTGCCCACACAGAAGCAGCTCTGCAGCGTTTAACATCCTGCTTTGCAGATGCTGCTGAGCTCTTTGGGCTGGAAGTCAGCTTAAAGAAGACAGAGGTTCTCCATCAACCTGCACCTCAGGAAGTCCCCCATCATCCCCACATCACCATTGGCCAATCAGAGCTCAAATCAGTCCAGCAGTTTAATTACCTAGGCAGCCTCATCTCCTCACATGGCAAGATTGACAGAGAGATAGACAACAGGTCAGCAAAGGCATATAGTGCTTTTGGAAAACTCCACAAAAGAGCATGGTGTAATAAACATCTGAAGAAAAGCACCAAGATCAGTGTTTACAAAGCCATAGTGCTGTCTACTCTCTTATATGGTTCCGAATCATGGGTCATCTACTGCCACCACCTGCGTCTCCTAGAACGCTTCCATCAACGCTGCCTCCGAACAATCCTAAACATCCACTGGTCAGATTATGTGACCAATACATCTGTTCTAGAGCAAGCAGCTGTCACAAGTATAGAGGCCATGTTGCTGAGAACACAGCTGTGCTGGGCAGGGCACGTCTCCAGGATGAAGGACCACCGCCTCCCGAAGATCTTGCTTTATGGTGAACTTGCCACTGGCTGCCGCAAGAGAGGAGTCCCGAAGAAAAGATACAAGGACTCCCTGAAACAACAACTCAGCCTTGGCCATATTGATCACCATAACTGGTCTACTCTGGTCTCCAATCGGGAGGCCTGCAGACACGCCATCTATAACGCAGCTGTCTCCTTTGAGAACACACGCAGGATCACCCTTGAGGAGAAAAGGCAATGCAGAAAGAACCGCGTCTTGCAGAATACGCTAAGGAGTCTTTCTGCCTTTTGCAATCGGATATGTCTGTCACGTATTGGCCTCATAAGCCACCAGCATGCCTGCAACAAATGTGGATAGAGCCTTCCCAAATCTTCGTTCGCGAAACCTAGCAATGATGACAGATGTCAAAAGCATAAGCACTGAAAGCATATATTTGAGCTTTGAAAGTTATAGTTCAATCCTTTTCTTAGTGGGACCATATGGAAGTAAGCGCACACAGTAAAATAAATGAAATAAATTAATGAAGTGTCCCACTCTGCTCTGGCAGTTCTGGCAGTGCAGAGGCCTTGGAAGCATTGCTCTGCTACAGAAAAGAGACAAACAACTAATAATGATAACAGAAAACAGTAGCAAAAGAATGAATATACTTCTCTAACATCGCCTCTTGCCATATCTTTCTGACACTGACTAATCAGGGTTTTTTTGTTTATCTTCTTTTTTAGCTTTTGGAAGAGCAAGAAGGCTCTTTTTGTGGCCCAGGAGAAAATTAGCTGTCTACAGTAAGTATCACGTGCATTGTTGATGCATAGACCACCGGTAACCAGCTTGACATTTTATTGCTACAATGGACCGATGAAAGGCCACCAGTCAAAAACAGCAGGAAGAAAATTTCTCTCTACTTTAAAACAATATGTGTGACTCAGAAACACTGAAGCAACAGCAAGCTGGAACCTCGCAATGCTAACTGTACAAGGACTGGAGAATAACACTTTGCAACCTCTGATTTTTTTTGTTGCTGAGGTTAAATCCAGACAAGTTTACTTAACTGCATGCTATGACTGAGAAAAACTATCACAAACAGTAAAAATTTATTTTCTGCCATGCTTGGAAAAGAACCATTTCTTCTGGCTATTGTTCTCCTACATAAGTATAAATGCCTCCCATTACCATTAACAGCACAGAAAGGAGAGCTCTTAAGCATTAGACTAGAACTCAGAAGATCTTGCATCTAATCATACTTCTGCTACAGCATTTCTACATGACCTTGGGCCAGACACACAAAATTCTATCTATACTTCAGTCTACTACTGGTAAATGGAGATAATGATATATTTGCCCCTTACAGCAGCATTGTGAAGTCAAACTCAGGTTACTCTAATTTGTTTTCTGCTACTGAAATGATAAAAGCCGTTAAAGGCCTGTTGCAGTAAGGTTAGAGAGGAGTCTGACTTTCTTTTTTGCAAGTTTATCTTTCCCCTAACACATCATTTAAGGGAAAAAGAGTATTATTTTGGAAACAGTCTCTGCTAAACAGCACCAGGAAGACTTGTATGTGGAAGAGCAGCTGCAGAAAAAGAATATGCAGTAGAAGAGGAAGAAAACTCCACTCTTGTTCTGTGGAAGATCACAGAACCTGCCTACAGAAGGGCTGATAACGTAAGCTCAGTGTATTCTAACAACCGGAATTTCAACATTATAAAAGGAGAAATGTCTGCAGATGGCAGCATGGTGAAATTACAACCTCTGTCAACTGAAATGGCAAAGGGGATATGGAAAAGTGACTCCAGTGTAATATCAAAACCACATTGTAGGTTTTCTGGACAGACAGAAAGCGAATTTACAGAGAATACAATTTAGATGTGCTTTTACGAAATAAAAGCCACAGTACCATTTGAGTTATACTAAACTATGCTTTTAATATTTCTGCTGCTCCAATCAACTGTCCTTTTTATTCAAGTAGGCAGATGTTTTCCATAAGGATTCTTGTCCTTTCTGCAGTATCTATAGATCAGTGATACTTTGTAGTTCCCTGGATAGTATTTTTACTTATATTTATTCATCCAAATGATTTTACTCAACTGAACTTTTGCAAAGCCTTTGGTTCTTAATACCTTGAATTTCTCCATCCTAATCCTAACTTGACCAAGTATCTACTGGTTATTAAGTAACTATGCCATCAGGATATGTTAAAAAGAAAAGAAAAGCCAGAATTTTGCTTTCTCCAGTCTGGCTTTCTATGTAAACCAAGGCCAAATGTCTAACAGAAATGCAGTGTTCCTCTATGAGAAATGAAAATCACAAAGAAGAGGTCTAACATTTTCCTCCCTTTAAAACCAAGGGCTGCAAATACAAAGAACTTTATATACTGAGGTTTCACTTTTGCTGCTCTATAAACACAGGGTATAATAAGATAAGGCTGCAGATACCTGTTCAATCTCACTTCTGCAGCAATTAAATCTACATAGGGTACCATGTAATTTTGAAACACATTTTCTTCTAAGTCTCGTGGACTGGAATCTTGTTTTTACTTGTCTTGGAATGTATCCCTCAATTAAACGCATTCAATTAACAATATGAAAATGTAAACAACTCCTTACCTGTTAAACTGGCATCATACTACCATTCTCCCCAGGAACTGAATGACAACTTGTCAATGTAATGAAAAACTGGGGTTTTTTTCCATCTCTGACCTGAACGGAACACATGAAGAAACAGCAGATGGGAGTGTGATGAGCTAGAGGAATACAGTATTGGACAAGTATACTGTGTTTAGTTATGAAGAAAAGGAAAGGGCTAACTTCTGGTTAGGTAGTAACTAAGCAGCATAATGAAAAGTGTGTGCATCTAAAATGCCTCCTCTGTGTTGTATAGTTACTCTGTGGTTCAGGGAATTATTTTTAAATCACACTTTTCCTCGAGTGGCTACTTCAAATTCCTCCTTTAAAGTTTCTCTGCTCCAGAGGTTTGAGGTCTGGTTTTCTAAAGATCTGAAGACCAGTAGCTAGAACTAATTCAAAACCACTTGTATCCTGAATACCTGAAAGTCAAAATACTGACTTTGCCAAAGCAGCATGCACCAAGCTCAGTAGCCAGTTATTTGAGATTTGAGGACCTAACATCAACCACTTCCCCTCTTGGGGAAGCAGGGAACTTCTCAGGAAAAGAGAGGAAGAAGAGAAGACTCCCACACAACAAAAGCTTTATGTGCAGTAACTTATTATCTGACTGCTTGGACAAGCATCACGAAGGCTATATGGAGCCAAAGTCATCCTTTTGTATGTACCAGGTGAAGGGAAGCATTTATAATTGGGAACTGTTTATGTGCTCAGCAGTTGGACTATGATCCGATGTATTGGCTGTCTATATTGCATTTTGTACTCAAACAACTGCTGTCCGTATCTCCAACAGAAAAGACAAGAGTCCTAACTGCTCAGAAAACCAGATATGACTGAAAGATCATTAGCAGGACCCAGCACGCCTAAAAATTCAGATCCTGTGTGTCTCAGTTCAGACATTTAAAATTACTGGAAACACTGTAGTTCCAGCCCCAATCACTCTGAGGTTCCCTTAAGAAAGGGAATAGCAATATAATAACGAATAATAGGGATTGTGCATGTATATTAATGGAAGTCACCACTGACTATCTTCATTGTCAGGTTGATGGATCTCAACCATCCTGTGATCTTTATCCCATGCAATGCATTAGACAACATAACAAACTTGTGGAAAAAATTACCAAGATTCAGTGTAATTAAAGGGCATACCATACAGCTTTGACACCAGGGATGGCACAGCTGGCGATGAGCCTTAATTCTTTATCATGATAATTCCTAAATTTCAGTGGCTGAATGTATTCATTTAATAGAAAGTTTGGGAATAATTTTGAGAGGGGAGAGAGAAGGGAAGTGTTTTAATAACTCACAACCCACATAGATGCACTCATAACATTTTTGTTCACCTCATCTTCTTTGTGTATTCCTCTCCATTTTACCTCATTTCTTCTGTCTCTTTCTTGCCTGTGTTTTTGTAGACTCCTTCTTTTCTTTCCAGGATCCCTAACTTTTCAGTCTCAGTACTGTACTGAATACAAGTAAACGAAAAATCGAGTAGCTTTAGGACATAAACAACTGTGACCTTCCCCTCTGTCCCTCTTTCCCGGAAAAACAGAGATTGGGCAAGTTCATTTAATGGTACCAGCTCTTTTTATCTACTTTTTATTTCAGTCTATAGAACAGTACTATGGATGGAAGGAGATAACTTAAATGACACACAGTTCCTGGCATAAAGAGGTTTGGCTTCCTTTTGTAGCAACCCCTCAGAGAAACAATAAGTGAAGCAAAAAGACAGATATTCTGTTCTACAAAGTCTCTAAAGTTCAACATAAAAAAACCCCCAAACTTCTTCAGTTATGTAGTACAACCTCCTCAAAAAAAGCAGGAACAAGAGGCAGATCCTAGTTTACAATGTCACTGAAAATAGAAATTATTTTGTAACTTTTATGTTTCCTGGGTTTTATCCAAATGTCTGTGACTCTCAGTTTCATTTTAGATGTGTGCTGGATTTCTCCCCTTTCTTCTTTTCCCTCCCTTGACAAGCATTAATTATTTGTATGCCATACAATCCTGAAGGCCAAACATTCTTTTACAGGGGAAGGGAGACAAACATTTTAAGATGGGGGGAGAACAGAAAAATACTTATTAGCCCCCAAAGTCAACACTTTGCAGGGCAGAGTTAGTAGTGCAATCACACCTATGATAAGCTGAGATCATGGCAAAAAAGCAGCAGAGAACAGCAAGCTTCCGACATCCCCAACTCCACCCACCCAGCAGCTGCTCTGGAAACCCATTAGAACAATTTTATAGCCATTCCTGTAGTTGCGAAATGCTACTTAATATAAATAAATAAGTCCATTAAAGGAGAAGCTTATCCATAAACTTTGGAAGATTTTCAGTTATATTTTCTGTCAGTTCAGTCTAATGTCACCTCAGAAAATTCTCTAATTCCACTATATACTGTAGATATCTCCATAATTGAAGCTATAGTTATCCTTTACAGAACAGCTTGAGACAGTAGAATTAACTAAGATAAATCAAGAATTAAACCACAAGAAAGATAAAATAATGTTAGAATCATGTTCTTGAAATATAGATAATAAAATTGAAATTATTATTTTAATTTCAGATTGAAATTAAATGGGATTTTTCCTGTGTGTTTATGGTGGTGGCACCAGAGACATCAGTTTTAACACAAAGAAGGGAAGTGGTAAATTGTGACTAGATTGCAAGAAAACCAGAACTTGTGTTATATTTGAGTCATTGTGGGTTAGTGAATTCAAGTAAACAACTAATCCTTCACATCAATCTGGCCAAATCCTGAGGGACTCATAACATTTGGGAACCGCTCCTGATTTTGTGATTTGCTCTCCTCCTTTGGGTCCAGGAGTTCCTAATTCCAGATGAGGCATCCAGCACCCCAAAGCTGATTGCAAAAGACACATTCACTGAATGAGCTGAACCTGCACTATAATAATAACAAAGGATTTGCTAGTTTTCTATGTTCAATGAATTTTTCAACACCTGCTCTTTATAGTGATACTGTATTGTGTAGAATAAATAAGGTCATAGATAGCAATGCAATTGTAAGGATCCATAGATTTGTAGTTTGTTTGAACCACAGCAACAACTCTTCATGTTCACTACAATAACATTCAATTAGCTCCAATGAGTATAAGTTTTAATGTTTAACCCAATGCCTCTCTAAGGATATGCTTGAGAGGAGGTGCAGCTACCAACTGGTAAAATATAACACATCTAATTAGGACAAACTATTTTCAAAACATAACTGCCACAAAAATCTAGAATGAAACGTAAATTGACAGAATGATTGCTGCTAAATTCTATTGTCAGCATTGTAAATGCAATAATATACCATAATTTATTTTAACGAGCACTGATTAAGAAATGGCTTCTCAAGTTGTATGTAATTTCTTTAAATCATTAGTTATTAGTTTTTCATACATAAATGTGTTTTAATATTGGCTTATCTGAGATCTAGTAGGTGACTAAAGCCTTTTAGTATATTATTTTTTTGTTTGTAGAGTTGTACATTGCAGATAATTCTAGCACAAGGCATTTATAAGAAAGAGATCAGTGACACCTGAGAGAAATATTCCTTAAGTATTACAAAAACTATATAAAGCAATATGAGAAAGGTGTCACAGAAAATCCTGATATGCTTAACATTGAGTTTTGTTTTATCTAACTGCAGCTACAGTTTAACGACCTCTGTCTTAATAAAATATTTAAGTTAACCTGGTTATAGAGTGACTTATTATACTACATGTTCTTTCACTTTATTAGGATAAAGAAATATTATCATAGGAGGCTGGACTAACAAGCCTAGGTATTGCTTGTATTGTTAAAGAATAGGTTCACATCTCAGAAAAGTGTAAAGACCTAGAGAAACTGGCACCTCATTAACTGAAAAGGCATTCTACTTATCTTATAGAAAGCAGTCTACTTTGTGCTAAGAAGAATGGCTTAGAAAAACAAACAGCCTCTCTGCTACCAGTCATTCTCATGTAACACAATATTTATTGTGCTTGCTCTTATCCAAGCTGGGGGAGGGGGTAAAGGGGGAAAGAAACAAATGCTGAACAATTCTCTTCAGAAGTCAAACTTTAACCTGACCTAACACAGTGCATCATAACCTCATCAGTGTGACTCTCATGGGAATCAATGCCTATTCTTACAAATTCATCCATGAAAATATCTTTAACTGTGATATATGAGTTATCTTGGTATACAGATTTTTTTTTTATTTTTTTTTTTTTACTTACAGTATTCTGTCAGGTTATATTTATGTTGTTTAGGCCTCTATGCATCCAGAAACTTAAGAATAACGAATAAACCTTTGAAGGTTAATTTGGTAGTTGCACTGTAGGTCATTAAAATGAGGTTAAACTGTTTCAATAGATGTAGATATTTCTAACCACTATGCATATGTTGCTTTTGCTATATTTTAAAGCATATTTCTTATTCCAGTTATGTTTAGCCATCAAAACAATAACATCTCACTGTAATTAATAATTTTCTACTGCAACCATTTTTCAGGACAGTAAATAATGCACCATGATTCCCAAACCGTTCTTAATCGAGTTTAAAATCTCTGTTGACAGGAGGAAAAGTGCTAGCAAAACCTCAGCTCTGGATATGAGGAGAGTAGACTTCAGGCTGCTCAGGGAATTAGTAAGTAAGGTCCCTGCCAAAAATGTTTTTGCAGGTGCTGGGGTCCTGTACTGAGGGCACAGGAGCAGCAATTCCCAAATGCTGGAAGTCAAGCAGGCGAGGCTTGAAGGTGCTTTGACTGAACAGGAATCTTCTCTTGGAGATAAGGCAAAAAAGGAAGGTGCATGCCCAGTGGAAGCAAGGTCAGGTGATATGGGAAGAATACAGAGATTTTGCTTGCTGCTGTAGAGAGAAAATTCACGTGACCAAAGCTCAACTGGAGTCGTAGCTGCCAGAAATGTGGCGGACAATAAAAATGTTGTTCCAAATACATTAATGGCGACAGGCAGTGTAGAAATAACATCGCCCCATTACAGGATGAGGATGGTCACCTCACAAACAGGACAAGACAGAGGTGCTTAATACTTTCTTTGACTCTGTCTTCAACACAGATGATGGACCAAGAGGGTCTCAGTGCCCTGAGTTGGAGGACCATGACTATGAGAATGATCAACTCGCAGTTGACCCTGAAATTGTGCAGGATCTGCTGCTCCAGCTAGATCCCGTCAAATCTATGGATCCTGATGGGATTCATCCCAGAATTCTCAAAGAGCTGGCTGATGTCATCACAAAACCTTTCTTGATGATTTCTGAGTGATCTTGGGAATCTGGAGAGGTCCCAGCTGACTGGAAGCTGGTGAACATTGTCCCAGTTTTCAAGAAGGGCATGAAGGAAGACTCCATAGACTACAGGTCTGTAAGTCTCACTTCAGTTGCTGGTAAATTTATGGAGAAGATTATTCTGGGAAGTATTGAAAAACACGTGAAAGACAACAGTCAGTGGTCACAACCAGCACAGCTTCAGGAGAGGAAAGTCCTGCTTATCAAACCTGATTTCCTTTTACGACAAGGTAACCCACCTAGCTGATCAAGGGAAGCTGGTTGAAGTAATCTTTCTATAGTTCAGTAAAGCTTTTGGTACTCTCTCTCATAGTATCCTTCTGGACAAAATGTCCAGCACACAGCTGGATAAACACATCAGGTGGTAGGTGAGCAACTGGCTCACATGTTGAGCACAGAGGGTAACAGTGAGTGGGGTGACATCAGACTGGAGACCTGTCACTAGTGAGGTCCCACACGGCTCCATCTTAGGCCCTGTGCTCTTCAACATCTTCATAAATGACTTGGACACAGGATTGGAAGGGATATTAAGCAAGTTTGCAGATGACACAAAACTCAGAGGAGCTGTTAACTCCCTCAGAGGCAGAAAGGGCCCGCAGAGAGATCTTGACAAATTGGAGGACTGGGCAATTACCAACAATAGGAAATTCAATAAGGGGAAGTGCCAGATTCTACATCTGGGGTGGGGCAACCCCAGATGTACGTACAGATTGGGGAATGAGACACTGGAAAGCAGTACCATGGAAAGGGACCTGGGGATCCTGGTCAATGGCCAATTGGACATGAGCCAGCAGTGCCCTGGCATCCAAGAGGGCCAACTGTGCCCTGGGGGGCATCAGACAAAGCATTGCCAGCCTGTCAAAGGATGTGATTGTCCCACTCTGCTCTGCACTGGTACGGCCTCACCTTGAATATTGTGTGCAGTTTTGGGCACCACCGTATAAGAAAGGCATTAAACCATCAGAGAGTGTCCAAAGGAGGGCAATGAAGATGATGAGGGGCCTTGAGGGGAAGCCATGTGAAGAGTGACTGAGGGCACTTTGTTTAGCTGGAGAAGAGGAGACTGAGGGGAGACCTCATTGCAGTTACAACTTCCTCTTAGGGGAAGAGGAGGGGCAGACATTGATCTCTTCTCTGTGGTGACCAGTGACAGAATCCAAGGGAACGGCCTGAAGCTGTGTCAGGGGAGGTTTAGGTTGGATATCAGAAAGAGATTCTTCACCCAGCAGGTGGTTGGACAAGGATTAAGCTCCCCAGGGAAGTGGTCACAGTATTGAGCCTGACAGAGTTCAAGAAGTGTTTGGGTGATACTCTCAGGCACATGATGTCCCAGTCTTGGGGATGGTCCTGTGCAGGGCCAGGAATTGGACTTGATGATCCATGTGGGTCCCAGGTCCCTTCCAACTTGGCATATTCTACATTTCTGTAATTGCAAACAATCTTTGTGCCAGTTGGATAATAAATAAATGCCAACTAACCTTAGACTTCAGTGTTCCATTGCCATGAATTTCAGTAGAAACCAACAACTTTGCTCCTTTGAGCTCTGCAGAGAGACTCGGTACTTGGTCATTTTTAACTATGGGAAGAACTGAACAAAAAAAAAGAAGCTATTTAATTTCACTGTATCTAAACAAATTAAGTTTTGTCTGGGCAAGACTGCTGTGATCAGCACTAAGATCCTGCGTGCTATTTCTCAGGGTGTCAGGGATAGATTTTGTGAGGATTCGTTACTTGTTTTTTCCCTTGCAATGAATCAAACCCTATTTTGTAGATATACAAGGTTGACTAAATCCTTCTCATGCAGCAGCACAGAGTACTTGAGCAATGCAGCACAAGAAGTATTACAGTCTGCATAATAAATTTATTGAAGCCTTTATTTTCCTGTACATTTAAAACCTTTTCTTTTCCTGACGAAGATTATATTCATCCTGAAACATTACCCTTCAAGTGTTAAAATGACAACTGCTGATTAAGGTAAAGCTGATCAGCTGCAAGACTCCCACTGCTAAACATTATAAAATTTCTGTTATTCCAACTGCTCAGTTAATTATCCAAATGTGAAGGATATCAGGAGGGGACTTGCTGAGCTTTACAGCTGACTTCCAGAGAATTATCCATAATAGAGTTGTTATAAGAAAATTATGATAGACACAATGTACAGGCACCTCTGCTTACCTCTCCTGAGTATTTGTGCAGGACCTTATAATCAAATAGAGTTAAGACTTTTCTCAGAATCAAAGAGAAACCCCATTTTGCAGTAGAAAAGCAGTCCAATCAATCTCATGGTGTTTTATCACATAAACCCAGAGAGGATTCCAGAGTCATGCATATTAATTGGCTGCTGTAAAAATGACTGGCATTCCTCTGGTACCAGGGACTATTTGTCTAAATTTAGGTCTCAAAATTACTATCATGCCTTGTCCACAGTTAAAAACAAACTAATTTCTGCCTCTATACATGGTTTCTGAGAAGCCATATGATCCATTTACAATAGGCACTCATAATGAGTCTTTATGTGACAGCAATTTTGTTTTTGTAAGCTATTACAGTCAAGGTTTTGTGAACCTGGGACATTTTACAGCAAAATAATTCAAGGTGAGGAAGCTTCAGTGACTGCTAAAGAGTGAAAGAATGAGCAGTATTGAGGTGAATTGTTTAAAACATGGAATCTGTTCAAATCAGCTGCTAGAAAATTCAAAACTTTGACAAATCCACACAGCACTGGCTAAAGCTCTACGACACCTTATTTCGTGATCACAGTCACTTGGGTAAAACAAAACATATCAAACTTTCTCTTACCCTCCCAGAAAGCACAACTTGTGTATACAGCACAGTGCTATACTAGCATAATGCTAGTTAGCTCAGGGACTGGAAGCACAGTAGTTGTCTCATCCAACCTTGCCTAGGAAGGCAAAGTTATTGTTATTTTTTACTGTTTCTAGTAATCACTCTCCAGTACAGATGCAAAGCACTGAATTCACCTGTATGGGCATGCCCTGGCTGTGGGAAATTTCATAGGCTTTTGATTAAGCTATTGAAAGAAGGCATTCTGACAGCAGTGAGGATGGTCCTACTGAGAAGCTAATATTTGGAAATGAACAGAATCAGTTTATCCAAAGTAAATAATTACTTTTCCATGACATACAGTGGGAAATAATAATGCTATCTCATCTTTCACCGAAGTTCACCATTATAATTATATAAGCTTTTTTGAGAGGCTTATCATCATAGAATCTATGACATTATCAATTAATCATTTCAAGACATTCATAATTTTTCCAGGCATTAAGAATCTCTGTCTTTGAAATATTATTTAACTTTGCAGTATAACTTCTAAGCAGGTGAACATAACAGATTCTATAAAATAATGTGCAGTAGAATAAGCAATTTTGGGTGTGATAACATCAGTGAAAATTACGCCCTGCAATTATCACCATAAAGTCATAAATGGGATGGTATAATGGAATAGTAATGGAAACCACATTTCCATAATTGAGATCATCCATATTCTGTGGTACCACCGATTAATTTGCAAAATTAATTCAATCTGATAAATGGTTATAAAATTGTCATGATACTAACCAAAGCCAAAATAAGTGAAAAGTTTCTCTGATGTAACCATTCAATTTATTATTTTTGTTCCTTCTTTATTTCCAGGCTGTTTGCAGGCTTGGAGAGTGGAAGCTAAATAATTTTTTTTATACCAAATTCTTCAGCAGAGATTGGAAAGAAGAGCTGATGTGGCTATACTACTTCCAGCATGGCTGCTCATATTGTTTTGGGCACACCATCTTTTACAAGAACCTTGGCTTGTGAACACTGACCAGCATCAGTCCAAGGGTTAATAGCCCAAGCACTGATGGTATTGCCTGTGAAAGTCTTATGCCAAATCTAAGAATTTTGTTTTACCTTCTTGCAGTTGTATTTCCATGTACTTCTACTTAACCTGGCAAAAAAAATTAAAGCCTGGGTGTAACCATGTTCCCCACCAAAACAGTTACCTTTATACCCCCACTAGAAACAGGAAGTCTCAGATTTAAGTCAAACACAAACAGTGGTGGTGAAATGCGCCAGAAATTTAAAGTATTTAGCAAAACGGTAGAAACAGTATCACAGTTCCCTGTCCTAGTTACAGGGGCCAGGACCAGTTTATCACTATGTGAGTATAATTCAAACTGTGTATTCTACACCCTCTGTGTCATTTCTGATGGACTGTTAATAACTGATCATTTTCAATAGGTGCCCAGAGCACACTTGACACCTCAGGCTACAAGCTGGGCAGGGGAGTGCTTCGTCTTCACATCAATGACTGAGCTGTGATAAGTCACCTCTGGGGAGGCATTAGCACCTTCACACCCAGCCTGAGGAGTCATCTCTGCTAATGGGCTGTAATGGACTGGCAGAAGAGTAGGCAGTTGCAACAACCTAGACCATGAAATATTCCAAAAATATCCCATGACTAACAGAGTTAAATCACCCATTGTGAAATTCCCTGCCCTGGGGGAGGTACTGGGCATTCCCACCTGAACCTAAGCATTTATAATCTTGGGGTCTGGGGACTTCTGGTACCACTTGTCAGATCCAGAGGAGGACCACAACTTCAGTAGGACTGCGACTGCCACTCTCGACAAGACTGCAATCATCACTTCAACAGGACTGTGACCGTCATCCAGACCAACAGCTTTCCTTTCCTTTTACTTTGCACTCAGGGGGGCCACATGGTGCTCAGCACTGAAGTGGACAAACACTGTTCTGTTCTTGCCCCAGGGTGCTGTGTTATACATCTGTGGGTTAAAAACTGTTTTTCTCTGTATCATTGTATTTATTGTAGTCTTTTTTGGTAAATTGTAACTTTGATTTATAATCCCTCTTGAGCTGGGTTCATATCTCCTGCTGGTTTACTTTTAAACCAGCACATTCCCTAACAGCATTTGATAAACATATATAAATATATAAACATATTTTTGAACTTAGTTCAGTAAAATAATAAAATGTTAATATTGTAGTGACACATCAAAGCACATATGCAGAAGTTTTACTCAATTCTGCTTCTGAGACAGACTAATCTGACATAACACTATGCTTCTGAGCAATAGATCCACTAATGTCATGTCATGGCTATTCCTCTCATACCTGAGGTCTTACCACAGATCAATGAAGAGAAAGGCTGGAGATGTCTGTCTCCAGCCAAGACATCTCTGAGTGTCCCTCTAGTTTTTACCCTGGATCTGGTCCCTGCAAATGACAGGCCCAGTGCATTTATCTTATTTTC
This sequence comes from Manacus vitellinus, assembly GCF_001715985.3. Classification (NCBI taxonomy): domain Eukaryota; kingdom Metazoa; phylum Chordata; class Aves; order Passeriformes; family Pipridae; genus Manacus; species Manacus vitellinus. The sequence goes on from NW_021938789.1 coordinate 61,283,974, forward strand.
ATAAATTATTTCCTAGAGAACAAGTCTAGCTCCTTCTACCCAGAGAGACAATGTCAGTTTGGCTGACTGCAAATTCTTTCCTATAGAAAGCTCCTCAAGTGCAATTGCAATGGCATGGCAAGTGGCTTTAAAGAAGTGGCTTTTCTAGGAATAACTCCCCTCATGCCCACATTTATAGTCTAATAGGAAACCTTTCCTTATTTTGCTTACAGCAGCCTCCTCAGGCTTCAGTCCCTTGTCCTACTTACACTTGAATATTATCTAGTTGCTTGTCTTTTCTTTCTGTAACAATTCCACTTAATCCTTTACTCATCTCTTTGTTATTATGCAGTATTCATATAGTATTCACATATAACACACATAGATGTAACACCTCACAGTTGTTGATAAAACTCAATATTTGCTGGGGGGTACTGCCTTCTTCATGGATCATGCAGTATTTTCCAATTCAACTGAAAGTGTAGAATCACATTTTAAGGAAAAAAAAGAAAGTTAACTTTCTGGAGGGAAAAAAACCCAATAAACCAAACAACCTTGAGTTTTATAATAAACAATCCTGGGTAATTCATTACCCAAACCACTCAAGAAATGTAAGATGCGTTTCAGATTTTATGTTACGAGCTCTAGAAAAGCATTTTTTAATAGTATTGTTCACTAGACATGAAAACTAAAATGTTCGAAATGTTATTAAGAATATCTTATCTATTTTGACAGTGTCTGATTGTAATTTATGTCTTAACCATCAGTTTACCATAAGGAAATAGGACTAGATGTTTGTTTCCTGAGCCCTATACATGAACTGCTCTTCCTCAACAAGTAGGCTATTCCTATTCAGAATAGCCTTGTCAAACTTCTGTAAAGTATGTTGCAAAAGCAAGCTTCTTGAGATATGTGTACATTAATGTCCTACCAAACACTGAATCTGAAGCTGATGTAATTTACAATGTGAAATTCCTCAACTGTCACTGTAGGTTAAGAGGCCAAAGTTCCAGGTTCAGCCATTATGAAATAAGAAAAGGGCTCACAGTAGGAAACTTTTGGTCTGTGAAAGAAACCATAACACTATTGTTACCGGGAAACCATTTGGCTAAATAAAACTTACATTTGTCTTAAATGTAAAGAACATGCTTTAAATATTTGGAATATAAAGTAACAGATAAAACCAGTAGCATACTCTCACTCCATTCCATGTTCTCTAGATCAGTGGGATGGCAACCCTTTAGATTTAGTGGATTAATTGATTCTTCCATTCAACACTTGAGTCAAAACCCCTAACCAAACTATCCCACCCTGCTGTTCCTAAAAAGAAGGGAGGATGTGTGCGCAGGGATGTCAGGACAACTGATTTTATTAAAATGCTATATACTGCTTCTTAAATATAAGCCACAAACAGGAAAAATACATGTTATATAAAAAATTCATATGATCTTAAAGGTTATTTTCACTTCAAACACTTCACAAAGAAAAAGCTGCTTCCAGAGAATTTTTCGAATGTCTGGAAATTAATCTTTGATATTTCTAATCAATATCTCAGTGACACAGGTATTCATTCACTCAAACCAAGAGGCCTTAGAGTTCAATTCCTTCATCATTAGTGAGATAGAGCACAATTTTCCAGTGGTTCATGAAAGTACTTAAACTGCTGAGCTATTGGTTACATGCAGATCAGAACACTGGGAAGTATTGTCTTAAAAGGTGGAACACAGCATGCCTTTAGTTATTGCAGTTGCTTTGTAGGACTGAAGGAAAAAAAGAAGTTTTGACTCTACTACCTGCAGTCTGCAATATTACACATTCCTGAACAGTAGCTCTTACTGAGACCAGTGAAGACCAAAGTGACAAAGCTAAATAAAAAAATCACAACAAATGATGTTTTTAATCTAGACAAACCCTGACAAACATCAACCTTCCTGTCCTATGAAATTATGATACCTTTCTTTTGAAGAGAATCCCCCCTTGACTTCAATGATCTGCTCAGTTTAATACTTTTCTCAAGCTGTTCATTTCATGTAACTCAAGATGGTTGCAGTGGTTTTTTTGTGACAATAAAATTAATCCTACTCTAACAGGAACATCTGCAAAGTCATTAATGTTTTCACTGAATGCACCTTTTTGTTCCTGTTTTTCTAGAAGTATCGTTCTTTAATGTAATCTCTCTCCTTCAAACTGAAATGTCTCATTTCAAGCATCAGAGTAAGTAAACAGGGTCTTCTGAAGCAATAGACAAGGCTTTCATGAGAAAGAATTGTATGACTGGTATATTTCCCAAGAGACCACACAAATGATTTCCAAAATACACTGTACAGGAAAATAAAAATCTAACCATTTCTCATGAAACAAGGTCTCATGAGGGTCAACTGTCAGGTTTACTTCTGTGCTATTTAGCTAGTTTTTCATACTAAATTCCCTAAACCAAAATTGATTTTAATCAATTTTTTTTTCAAGTCATTCCACATTCACTCACTCTCTATTTTTATTTATTTATATTTTAAAATTGAGTGATTTTGAGATTGCTTTTCACATTTATAACCTCAAGGGCACCTGAAGTTCTGACAACATTGTGGTCACTAAACTTTAGATGACTCTCAACTTTTATCTTATTTATCATCCTGGTTTTATTTCCCAGTAAGAGGAGTAAGTACAAAATAGCCTGTACTTTTACTGGATAGCCTGAAAAATGTATCAGAAAGGAGTCCTGTATTACTTCCAGGAAGAGGTACCTTTTCTTATCAAATCCATAACTGCCAACCCAGTCAATATTAACTAACTGAATTTCCAATGATTAATGATTTATCCTTTTTATAGGTTTTCCTTATCTTCCTTTTCTTTTAAAATCTTGCCTAGGTGGTCTATACCAATTTTTAGTGCTTTTTAGATTTTAATTTGCCTATCTTCTTCATCTGAACTGTCCCTACTCAGGTTTCCAAACTACATATGCCATTTATTTCTTTTGTCAAGAAAGGTTCTTCATACATATTGCCATATGTCTTTCTTTCCTGCTGTGTCCATGCCTTTTATTAGATGTATTATATGTCTCAACCTTTATTCTGTTTCTTGGGACATATTTACAAAATGGATATTAAGAACAAGATATATATTTGTGTACCTAATTAACATCCTACTTACAGATCCACTTTTATAAGAAAGCTGGCATCTCTGCCTATATGTGGCACAAAAAGTACTGTGAAAATACACATAGTCCTGAAGAAAGGAGGTATTTCAGTAAGTGTGGCTTTGCTGGATAGTGTCAGTCAAATAGAGACATTTTGCTATTAAGAAAAATCTGTAGATGTTTCACCTTGTCTGAAAAATCTGACCCTAAATTGCTTAATATTAGCCAATCATATCTGAAAATCGTCATTTCAACAAGTCTGTGCTTGTGTACATGATGGGATTAAGAAAGCTTATGAACCACCTGTAAAGTTACACTTATAATTGTTATAGACCATTGAAGACACTTCTTACATAACAGCAGTGTTATCATATCAAGACCACTGCAAATAAAGAAGTAGCTATTGCAACAAAGAACGATTGCAGTATAATCAGACATAGACTAAGTTGGAAAGCTCTGACCGCTCTATGTGTTTATATTATTTGGTGTAAACTCTACCTTAATGGCATGAAGCAAGATTAAGTCAAAGATAAAGACTTTTCACTATAAAAATTCCATTTCATTCAGAAGATCAAAAGATAAGGGAAAACAAAAATCAAGTCCATGCTGCTGGACATGAAGCAAGCCCCCTGGGGCAGTCAGCACTGCTCAGCATTGGAACTTCTTCTTCGGTGCAACATCTAGGCTACCCTAGGTGATTTTAACCTGTAGAACTCAAGCACAGCAGAAATCTGAATTCTTGAGACTGTAGAATCACCTCTTATAGAATTCTTTTGAATGTCACCAAAAGATTTAAGTGTTACTTATTACACTTACAGATTGCACAAGGATACCTTGATTTATTTAGGGGAAAGCTTTGATATCTTTTATCATCACCTTGGAAACAAAATGTGAATATGTGGTTGTTCCCTTTACTGCATAAGTGCTGGATTTACAGCCTTGATGGCTGATTTGTTTTTTGTAGCCATTGACATGTACAGTTCAGCAGTAAAATATTGGTGCTTTCTTTTACTGTCCTGCCAAGGCACCTCAATCCTGATCAGGAAAAAAGTTGGAGATGAGGACACATACTTCCCTTCTCTCTCCCCACAATTTCTTCCTAAATATTATCTGTGATCTTCTTGTAGTTTTTGTGACTTAGGGACAAGACTCCTAGTCCATAGTTACTAGAGTGGTTGAAATGCAAGTTTAAGAGTTCCAGTATAAAGATTTTCTTTATTTTATTTTATTTTTATTTTAGTTTCTCTATATTAAACAAACCAAAATAAATGTACTGATGATGGCTTATAATGTCATTCATGACTGCTTTCACCAGCCAACATGATGCTAATGGAGAAAAACACCTGGTAATATCACCAAATTATATTGTGTTCAAACTGACAACTAAAATTTATGGCATGGTTAGTCTATACACAGGCACCAAAGTTGAAAGTTACTTTCTTTTGAAATTCATTTAATTCCAAATAATATTCAAGGGGGAGGTGTCTGTAGGGTTTGCTACTTTATATCCTGTACAATAGGCACTGGAGAGATGGAGAAAGGGAAGGAGTCATCCAAATGATTATTTTGTGCTGTGTGATAAGTCTTGTTAAATCTCCTGGGATACTTCACCTTCAAACTTTTACTGGGGGTTTTTTACTTCTTCCTTCTGTTGATGTAGTAAGGCAAATAAAGCACAGCCACATTCCACCTTTGCCAGTCATGGATACATTTTCAGTCACTTTTGGTTGCTATATAAAAACTTTGACTTGACTTTCAGGAGCAATTGCAAAAGAGTATAGAATAATATTGAGGATCCCCTTGAGCATAAACAGACTTATTTGGGCACATGTACTCCACTACAGAACACTTGTTGCCAGGTTAGATTATTTTTACTGATACATATGTGAGGTATGATCTAGCAACAGAAGAAGCTCTAATAATCCAGCTGCTCTAAAGTAAAACAACAACAAAAAAGAAATAGACCAGATAAAGACCAAAATTTTTGAGTGACTTTAAAGTGTACTAAGTTCCTTTAGCAGAACAAAAATCTATTATATGTGAAAAAATCACTCTCAAATATTACCCATATATTAAGTACTGACTCAAGTACCCAGAATAACTGCTTCATTTTCCAATGTCCAGCTGTGTTTTTTTCCCCTTAAACTCGTCAGAACAATAAAATTAATGTAAAACTACTCATTACTTGCTTGTATTTGCAGACAGCAATCCATGCAGTTCTGGAGGCCTAGGAGCAAGTTAATGAGTTTTGAGTATTCAATAACTGAGATAAAATTGACCTAGAGAAACAACAGAGCTGTCAGGTTGTCATTTCTAGCTGGCAGGGTAATGAAACCTATAGCAAAGGGCAATTAAGAATAAATGCACAGTAATAGTCTGCTTGGAAATAACTCTCCAACAATCATTTTTCTTATTTAGGGATAGCCCTTCTTAACTCATTGAATTGTTTATGTATTTATTTATTTGACAGATATTCAGAAAAGACAGTAACCATGTGGAATAAATGTGTACTTTTTAGTTTTGGGTTTTTTTGCAAGGCATGGAAGTATTTAATTTTAAAGATAGATTCTCCAGAAGAATAACTAAATCCATGCAACTCAAGTATTACAGCAATAGTACCTCTCAAAGGACCAAACGGCATTTAAATATACAGTTTTAATTCTGACCTCAGTACTCCCAATGGAAAGATGACAAAAAATAAAAGTATATAATTTCTGAGGATTAAATCTATTGTTTGGATATACTCTGGACACACCAAAAATATTGATTTTCATTATAAAGATCTCCATCAGAAATTAATTTCTCCTCCACTGTCTGAGACAAGGAAAATAAATGAACATAAATTCCTTCTCTTCCAGAAAGGAAAATTTATGTCTGTTTCTTCAGATGTGTTCAGCACTCAGTAAACCTTCCAGTGGGTCTCGAAGCCTCGGCTTCTCTATATGCTCAAGGGTTTCTGCTGCACCCAGCACCCAGGCTGACACAGACAGTGCAAGAGCTGGGAGGTAGGTTTCAGAGGACCTGTGCGCTCCAGAGGGATGGCACTGGGTGAAAGAGAATTTGGGAGCAGTATCAGCAGATCTAATTGATTGCTTCAGTGTGGCAGTAATAATTTTAAATATCCAGCATTTAACATTCAAGAGGCTTTTAGGCTTGCTTATTCAGCATATATTTGGAACAAAGTAAAACAAATGAAAACTGTTGCAGCATTAATCTAATAGTTTCTTGCTGTACAGAGATATTACTTATTCCAGTTTTTCACCACAGACTATGAGTAACTCACATCATTCACAACGAATAATAAAGACCTTATCTCTGCTGCAAACTAAGAAACCACCTTTGTACAGCCTAATTCCCACAACGCAATTAAACCATAGGAACCCAATATTTAATTTAGCAAAGTTATGTGTTTAGTTGAAAACAAGTTCTGCTAGTGCATAACATGAGAAGTGCAGGCAGAAATTTTCAGAGCAAGAGACAGCCTTCCAATCCAACTGCTTTTACTGGAGTGAATGAAAGACACAGATATTCTGAGTACCAAGACTGTGAGGCTGCACCACCACTCATAGGCCCCAGAATCCTTCCAGTACTGTCTACAGAAACAACCTTTCTGGTTGCTGCCTCCTGTGGGAGCTGCCCTCCTGACACTGGGCACCCAAGGGCTCCTCCAATCCCCCCACAGCCAGGGTACGCTTGGGGCAGTCCAATGGCTGAGGCGCTGTCCCTGCAGCCACGGCCGGGGTGCCTCCCTGTGCCACGCTCTCAGCCAGACGCCACTGAGGCTCAGCAGGGTCACCTCCAGGCACCTGCCTGGCGCTGTGAGCCTGGTGCTGCTGCTCCTGTTCTGGTGGGACACGGCTGCCAAGGAACAGCCTGCGCACAGCCCTGAGCACCCTGCCCAACAGGCTGCCATCATGCCAGGCCGTGAGCAACCATGGCAGAAGATCTGTGGCCAAGGGGCTGTTCGGGCAAGAGGCAAGTTCCTGCCTGCAGCGCCGGCGCCCAGGGCTCTTGCCAGGGCAAAGCGGGCAGTGCATAGGTAGTGCTGGTGTCAAAATAGGTGTCGAACCACTCCAGCACCTTCTGCTGGCTTGAGAGGGCCTCCAGTCCCTCCAGACCTGTCAGGTCTGGCTTCCCAATGTCCAACTTGGGGTTTGCCTGGCAGATGAGAAAGGAGAGAGGGACATTTCTTGAGGAGATCTCCCTCAAGGTGAGGAGGAAGAACTTCTTGACACTGATACTGGCAAAGCACTGGCACAGGCTTCCCAGGAAGGTGCTGGAATCTCTGTCTGTGGAGGCATTGCAAAGCTCCCCAGGATGCATTGCCGTGTGAGCTGCCTCAGGTGAGCCTGGCTTGGCAGGGAGGTTGGAGCGGATGATCTCCAGAGGGCCCTTGCAAGCCTAACAATTCTGGGATTGGGTGCTTTGTCAAGGTCTCCTGCTTTCCTTCAGCAAATGCGTGCCGGGCAGCTGGCAGCAGGAGCTGCTGGGACAGGGCCGTGGGAGGTGATGGGGCTGCAGCGGTGCAGTGCAGCAGCTGGCCCCAGGAGAGGGAGGCTCATGCCCCCGTCCCATCTGATGCCATCCCCTCCCGTCCTTGGCATTTACCTGCCCGGCTCTGCCATCAAGCCGTGGCAGGGAGGCCAGATGGTCATGGTCCTTTTGCTCTGGGAGCTCCTCCTCCTCCAGGCTGTGCTGCTGCCATGGCAGGGTGGCTTTGCTCCAGGAAGTCCTGAGTTTGGGGCGGGCCTGGCGACTGGTCCCCAGCCCCTGCGCAGGCTCTGCCTTGCTTGGCACGGTGGCCGGGTGGCTGCCGGTGGCCTGCAAGGTCTGTTGGCCGGGGAGCGCTGGCCGGCCGTCACGCGCTGGCAGGCCGTCAGCATGGAGGGCCGAGGCCCGGCCCAGGCTCTCCGAAGGCGCTGCATGGGGCTGGGTGTTGCCTGCCTGCGGGAAGGAAACGCAGGAGGTGGTATGGCATGGAGGCAGCTGCCTTGGCACAGCATCCCCCAATGCCAGCAAGCCCTGTCCCACCGGCAGCCTCTCCCTCCCGCCCCATCCCCCACTTGGCGCCCTGTCTCCAGGCTCTCCTCACGCAACTAGGAACTTGCATTGTCCGAAAGGTTCTCCATCTCTGTCTTTGGCATTCTCTGGCAGAGACGTGCCAAAGCACCCAGGGGAGATGCTGCCTCCTGCGGGAGCTGCTCTCCTGGCACTGGGCACCCCAGGGCTCCCGCAATCCCCCCACGGCCAGGGGGGCTGGTCGCCATGTCACAGTGGTCTCCGGGCACAAGGCAGCCCTGCGTCACAAAGCCCCGACAGCTCACCCCACACCCTGCTGCCGGTGCAGGCCTTCCACGGCAGAGACAAGAAACTGTAGAAAAACCTTAGAGGCCTTCATCCTTAGAGCTTCACCAGATAGAAGAACTCTAAGAAAGAGGGTTCTTAGACCTGGGCTCCCATTATGTACAGCAATATTCAAAATAAGGGATGAATACAATTATTACTTTCTAATATTATAACTAGGGATTCCTGTAGACTCTGCTATTAAGAGATAAGTACCTTAAAAAAATTGTTTTAATTTAAATAAACTCTCTGAAATCAGCCAAGAAATATAGTGAGTCTGGTCAAAAATTGTCATTTTTTATATTGTTTTGTATATATCATAGTGCTTTCTTCCCTGATACTATAAGAATGACAGGTTTTTTAAGCAGTTCTTTATGCTTGAAAATATCAGGGCTTAGAAAACAGATGTGTGCTACCTTTTTTAAATCTAAGAAGGCTGTTCTTCCAGTTCATACTTGGCTTAATGTCAAATGCCCTAAGCCAATATGGTCTTTACTTTTGCACAAAAGTACTCCTGAAACATGTGGTTAGTTTCATTCCCATTTTTATTTCCATTATTGTTATGTAAAACATCTATACTGCATAATGCTATGTTAAGTAGAAAAACAAAGTACAAGATGCTTTCAAAGTTATTGTTTCTGGTGGTTTTTGGATTTTTTTTTTTTATTATTGGTTCAGGCATTGCACAGAATATAATTTACAGCCTGGTAAACAGGGACCAGCATCAGAAAACTTTGCCCGCATCCTTGAGGTTGGAGAAGTCACAAAACAGTGTTTGCTGCTGTTTTGCCAACAGCAGTCATTTGTTTTAGCTGAATTTATTTTACCTTTGAACAAAGTAACAGCTGCAACTGTATGGACGTTTCTTTTAACTTCCAGAACTTACGCTGAATTTTGAACTGTAATATGAACAAATAAAGGACAGTAATATCTTTTTTAGCCATTGATGATTGGAATCTGTACCTTCCTTCACTATATAAAGGAAGAACATAGCTGATATTTCCCTCTACATGATGCGGGAACATTTGCAGTGTTCCTTTGCTCATCATACTTTTACATGTGGTGTAAAAGTGCTTTAAAGAGCAGTAAGCTTGGTTTTCAAGTCATTGTGAAATAACAGAAGAGCTACTGAAAGCACTGAAAGTCCTTTTCTCTACCAGCAGCTTCTGCAATTTAATGAAAGTTACCATGAGTATTTGTGAGTCTAATTTCATGTGTCCCAAAATGGGATATTTAATCTTGAAACATGCTAAAAATTAGAAAGCACAGAAAAATCAAGAAAAATATCTTTAAAATGAAGTTTCCAGAAGGAAGAAAAATAAGGAACTTTGTTTTCACTCTTTTTAACACAAACTTTAAAAATAAACTCCACTTGAATTGATATCTTTCCTCTGTGTGAGGTGATCCCCCATAATTCTTTACATTAGATCACACAAGCACTGATGGAACTTTGTATGAACTAATTAAATAATAATTGTGTCAGATACCAAAACTAAAAATAACTACAATGTGGAGGCTAGGACATTTGTCTGGTAAGTGGAATATGATGAGTAAAAGCTCCTGAAAAAAAGATCTGAAACACAATCCTCTATTTCATAGGACAATACCCTAACCAATGGGATATTGAGGAAAATGAGGAAAAATACCATATTCATTCTATAGCAGTTTTTTGAATGCAGTGTTTCATCCCTTTGGCTTTTATTGCAATTGTTGAATCATTTCTGTTTTTCAAAATAGTGTTTCAGTAGTGCATTTTCATTTCATCACTTCTGAAAGTGCATTTTTGAGGAACAAGTGATATAAAAGGAAAATACCATTTAGCTCAGCTTCTGAGTGATCTGATTGCCTTGTATCTTTCTGTTGTCTGGTCAGCATGTAAAATGTTTCCAAAGTTTGGGGTGCATCGCAAAAAGTTAGAAAGTGTATTCCTTACAGTTAACTTTAGAGCTGATGAAAAGAGTTCTCAATATTTTTGGAAGACAGTGTAATATTTCAGTAAAAAGATTACAACTTTTCATGCTGATCAAAGCATTTCATTTTTAAAATAATTGCAAAATAAACATTGTGGAGACTTCTCAATTTATTCTAGTATTTAAAACAAAACTGAAACTGAAAAAATATCCTGAAATATTGTAGAAATGGTTCCTAAGATTAAAAAAACCAACCAACCAACCTAAACCTCCCACTCTTTTTCCACTTGAAAAGGGTTTACATAATTGTCTCAGTTTAATGAGACTAAAGTGTTTTGCTAAGGAGGATAAGTTATGAGGAAGACCAAACTCCTCCCTCTAAGCAATTGTAAATCCAGAATTAAGAGGCTCCAATTCAGGAAGTGTGGAAAAAGAAAAAATAACAGCCCTTTATTAGAGGAATATGTGTATTGGCAGAACAACAACAGAACACAAAAACAACTAAACAATAATTCTGCACCCAAAAGTCCCCTTCAAAAAGGTAACAGTTCAGAACTTTCTCCTTTTTGGTGCAATTCTAACCACGATCAGCAGAGGGCGCTGTTGGATCACTGGAGGAGCAGAGCCTGCAGTTGTTGGCCAGCCGGGGGCGCTGTTGGGCCCTGGTGGTCGCCACATGGGGGCCCCGGCACATGGTAGAAGCCAAAAATGAGATCTTCCCCCCCACCAAGAAGGGGAAGGGTAAAAGGGGGGGAAAAAAGGGGGCTCTTTCCCACTAAATTCACGCTGTCTGCAGCTGGCTGTGGCCAGGATTTCCCCTCTTTTGTCAACAGACACATGCCACTGCTAACACAGGAGGGGAGGAAAGAAAGGGCTACCTCCTCCCCGAAAGGTTCTTCTGCAGGTGGGTCAAACCTCTCCAATGACGTCCAAGCAGGTCTGGACTGGGGGCAGAAGAGGGCGCAGGAAAACGAAGGCAAACTGGAGCAGGAAAGCAGCCAGATGACCAGGCCAAAAACAAAGCGACCTCGGAGTCTTTCCACTCACACCGCTCCCTGTGTCAGGGCAGAAGAGAAGTGATTGTCATTTCCCAAGGAGAGGGAAAGAACAACTCACCACCCCACCCCCCCAGTCTTCTGACAGTCTGGAATGCAGGCCTGCTAGTTAGTTCTTCTGTGTGTGTCAATTACCGTAGGCAAACCCCTTCCACCTGCCTCATTCAACGTCTTTCTTTTACAGTGATGCAGGGGAAAGAAAAATTCCCTGCTTGGTTTTTTAGAATAAGTAAACCTATGACAATTATAAGACAGCATAAAAACAATATGTGTTGCTTTTTCTGTCTATCTTATAAATCTATTGTTTATCATGGGAAATTTAAGTTTAACCTTGCTGAAACTATGCCTACAATATTCAGAAATATTGAGAACTCCTTAATTCTAGGGCAGAACATGTGAGTGATGCTTCTGCAAAAATGGATGCTAGGAACATCAGAATTTTCATTAGTTTTTCCTTGTTATTTCTATCTCTTTTTCACTTTTTTGTTTGTCTGTGATTGTTTTTCTCTGTCATCTATTAACTTGAATTTTTTCAAGTTTTGTTCCAGCTTTGCTATGCTATATTTTTGTTAAATTCTCCCTTTAAATAAAATAGAAATTAAGTTTTAGCTCACGCTCAGGGAATCACACATTTTCATGTCTGGAACTAGGCAATACAAACCTGTGCATCGTTCTTAAGATATGGTATGTCTAACAGAATAGAAGATTTTTTTTTCTTTCTGTTGAACAATATTGGTAATCCAACATGAAAAATATTGCCACTTAAGATTTTCAAAGAACCAGATGATACAATTTCAGGGAAAAATACAAATGCTATTAAAGTCTATAACTATTTCCTCCTTACATATTGACCTAACTATGTTAAGTTCTACTTACCACGCTGGGTCTGTGATCTTCAGGTGGCATCATGGAAAGAGTTAAAAGAAAGAGAAGACCTGTTTTTTTGCTATAATCTTAATACAAAAAGGAGTGTTAATATTCCTTTAAAGGTCTTTTACCCTGTTTTGACCAAATAATTCTAGGAGCACTATTGTCAGTTCTATTTAAAAGTGTCTTACTGATAGAAAGTTAAGAAAAAAAAGTAATTGCATTGACCTGAGTGCTGGAAATTTGAGTGAGTTATGAATGATAGCCTGAGAAATCCCAATCAATATAAAAAGAGAGCTTAAAGATCATTTAATTGAAGCAAAGTAGAAACTTACATGGTTTAAATAATGTCAACAGAAAAGTTACTGTTTTCAGCTCAGTACACATGATAAGACTTTGAGAGTCATAAGTACCTAATTCCATCTCACGAATTTAGTAGTGAGTAAAGATTAAAGCTTACTGTCTCCACAGGGTGCTGAGCTCTTGATTCCTGCTTTTTTAACATCCAGTCTGGATTATTGTAATACCCTCTTCATATGCCTCTTTGATACAGTGGTTTGCCGTTCACAAGCTTCAGTATGCACAGATTATAACAACTCAGATTCTCAGTGGAATTGAACTATATCAACATCCTAACAGTCTTGATTGCTTTTTTGTCAGATTTAAAATGATTTTTAAAACGTGCATGTTACCTACTTTTTTTTAAAACCTTTTTTTTAGACTAACCTACTGATTTCTCATTTTCTCTGCTTGCTGCATATTACGGTGATAACTGTACTATTGGCTACAGACTCTGAAAGCAGATGTGTCCTCAACATAACAAGGAATATGGTGAGATAAATCACTCAAACTGGGATAAATATTAGAAACTCTACATAACAAATTTCTAAATGCATGTTTTGCTTGTTCTCTTGTTCTGTGTTTCAGAGTGTGTCTGGATGTGGTGAAGGAACACTGAAAACTTGAGTATAAGATTATTTAGCCCTTTTTAAATGTAATTTTTAAAATTTAAAAAGTGTTATTGGAGAATAGCAAATAATACTTTATGTATCTGTACATAGTTAGAGATATATTATCTATATATATCTATATAGTTATACTTTCTAATATGTCAAGGCAGTAAGTTAGTGAGCTCACTGTGCTACTAACAGTTTCTGAGAAGTCATGAAAATGGGAAGAGGTAGTAGATGATTGGAGGAAAATAATGCAACTGGATAATAGAGATAACTTAAAGAGGAAAGAAAAGGGTAATATTTTTAATTGTCATTCACTGCATCTATTCTTGTCATAAAATAAATATTTAAAGTAGAAAAATATAATGAAATATTTAGGCTTAATTTCAAGAGAATTCTGCACTCCAAAGACAACTGTAAATTTCCTCACACAGTCTTTTAGCTAAGTAAATAAAGGTTACTTCAATATGCAGGCAGTACTAAATTGACATGTCCTGCAGATCCAGCTCTGAAAAGAAATGTACATAACAGAAATGTGAACAAGAACTGAGTGAAATATAATATGAAAAATTTAGTATTTTAAACAATTTCTTATCGTATTCCAGTGGGTTGAAGGGATTAAAAATCAAAACCTAGGAAACTACTGTGCAAGGGATTTAATTTCTCTGCTATATAAGTAAAATAAATATGTAGATAAGTAAGAAAAACTGTTATGTCACAGAATGCAATGTCAATTATCTGTGTCTGAAAGTATAAGCAACATTTGCACACATAAGTTATTCAGGTTGATCTAAGGGAGTGTCGTTCCGTTTTTGCAGAAAATGGAGGGAAAGAAGTTACTGTAAGCATAGCAAAAGTCTGACAAAATGACAGCAGCCTTGCCTCTTGCAAAAGGTAAACCACTAGAATCTGCAATGTCATGAACCATCTTGTATTATCGTAAGAATTGATTGAAAATTAATGGATAATCCCATCTGGCTACACAGAAATAAGCACAAATATTTCTTACTCTGATTCCCGCAACCATTTCAGTGAAGTCATGTTGTAACCCTGACTAGGATATGGCCCAGTATTATGCAAAGTACTTTCAAAGCCTTTTTTAGTGTGAATGCTTAGCTTCTGTTTTGTCTTACCTAGTTTTATATTTTCTGTGCTTTTATTCTGATTGCATCATTTCCTAGTTACATGGAAAAGCACATTCACAGAAAAAATGCTTTGTAGGAATTCAGTCTTGGGTTCTTTCCTTCCAGATTAGTTTCTCCCTTAAAACACTACTTCAGTATAATAATCTCAGATTTATATCAGGGTAATTGAATACAATACTGTAGACAAGCAGCTTCTCCCTTCTGATTTTCTTGGACAACCCCTTTTCTATACTTCTTTTTCTTCATTTTTATAAAAACACAGATTACCTCAGAAGTTTTTTTCTCTCTTTTTTTTCCCTAGCTCAACCATTTTCTTTGCTATATCACTGAATAAATTTTTAAAAAAAGCTTCATTGATATGTCTGCTGGATCCGCTGCTCAACAAACTCAGGCAATTTATTACCTGTCTATGCTGAACTGGACAGGCCTCTAAGTTACAATATGCCATTAAAAATGATGCATCTGAAGTGTCTTTAAACCAAAATTTTCAATGATCCACTGAACTGCTGATCAACTGATATAATAATTGACTTAGACAAACAAATACCCTTCCCTTAAGAGCAATGAGACTTCTATTAAAAAAAATTTTTAAAGTAGGCATTTCACAGGATCGTTCAGGATTTTTTGTTTCCCATAACATGACTTTTTAAAAGGAAAAAAGAAAAGGGTGAAGGCGTCAAGAACCCTGCCTGCCTGCCTTCTCTCTTTGACATACTTCAAAGTATGTCTCTACTTCTGTCTTTGACATGCTCACTTTTTAAAGAAAATAGGAGACTCAGTACTAAAAATCCCAATTAAAGGAAGGAATTGCCAGGAAGTATTGTATAAGATGCCCAAACCTCCTGTACTCACCATTCCCTACTGGTTACACTGCTCTTCAGCTCGTTTTGTATCTTGTGTATCAGACACTCAGTTTCCTCACACTGCACGAAGAGGCACCACAACAGAGCCTGCTTAGAGCAAATACCTAAACAGGGGACATGATATTGTTGCACTAAAGACCCTTTGGGGTTCTAAATGTTCAGTATTCATTCAGTGTTATTCACTGTTATTCAGTGTTATTCACTGAGTTCTGGATTTGTTTTTGACAGCAAGACAATTTACTAATCTCTGGCTTTGAAATCACTACTCTGCTTTTGTATCATTTCAACCCCCAGCACTCTAAGTAATGCAAATATTAGCATGAACTGCTATAGTAAAAGAAAGATAGGAAGATAATAGATTCTGCGGGCTTCTGGTAATTTTTTTGTGCTTATGAGGGAGTATGAAATGCAAAGTCTAAGAGAGGAGCTAAGTCTTCCATTCAGAATCCATTGCTTAATCATCCAGCAAACCCAGAAAGCTGAGCAGCTAAGTTATTGGACAGATGTAATGCCAGATAGCTCCTTACAGTAGATACTCAAGCACATTTTCTTACAGCATATCCTATTTCCTTTCTTCAAATAGCCACTGCTTTACAACAGTCATGTTCAGTCTGAAAACCTGGAAATACACAGGTACTTTATCAAAGACAAAATCCGCTCAACTAGCAACAGCACCATATCCCTCCTAAAATCTCTATGTTCATGAAATTGAGCTCCTTAATTATCCTCTTTTACACTCCAATTGATATTTTCCCTTTGCAAATAAAATGTAGAATTTACCCACAAGTGTTTTTATTTTTGCAGAACATGGATTAATTTTTCCTCCATAGTTCAAAAAGAACAGAGGTAGATGGAGTCCAAGATCATTTTCCCTTTAGACCTAGAGTGCCAGATGTGTAAAACCAGATAAACAATAAATTTATTCCTACTAATAAGTTCAATGATGGAGATATCTATAGATATCTATATCTATCTATCTATCTATCTATCTATCTATCTATCTATAGCTAATAGCAGTAAAACAATGAAAAATCTAAGTGTCTTATAAAAGAAAACAAAAAAGCTAAAGCATTTTGAACAAAAACCCCCAACAAATAAAAGCATTGTGAACAGTTATGCAGTGTTTTATATTAGCACAGTATATGTAAAGTATTCACTAGTATTTAATTCTGTAATCAATGAAATGCTCCCATACTGAGAATGTCTTTTAAACATTTTTTTAAAATTTAAATGTCATGATGAAAAATAGGAAATGCAAAGACTGTAATAATTTTAAGAGAGCACTGAAATTGGTTAGCAACAGTCATAATTAATATTTAAAAAAATGAGAGAAAAAATTTCTGGGAAAACATTGTATTTATGTACATTAAACATTTAGCCAATTTTCTTAAGTTACAATATTCAACAAACTTACCAGCCATTTACAGGAACAATGAATCAAACTATAAGTTACTTACCTTTAAAGTGGGCACTGTCTTACTCTCATTCAGAACTTCCCTTAAATACTCTGATTGTTCAGTGGGGTCAGGCTTAGAAATCAGTGTTGTATGATAAGGTAGTAAACATTTCAATGTTAAAGAATAAATTTTAAAACTAATTTAGACATCATTCTGATAGAGTATTTAGTTTAGTATTAGCTCTATAGAAAACCCCAATTCTTTTGCTCTAACACACAGTCACTATTTACAGAGAAAGAAACCCAAACTGTGATGCATTAAAGACATTTTTTCTCTTGCATTTTGTTTCCAGAAATCATATCTGAAGCTCACTATCAAAATTACGTGATATTTATGCTACTCAAGGAACAGATAACAAAACACCCTAATGTCAAAAGTCATTTCATTTTTTCATCAAGAAGAGTAAGGCCTTCTCTAAACATTAAAATATTATTCACTTTGACAATAAAACTAGTTCTGAGACATGAACTATTGCTATATTAGAGAAGGAAAGCAATCAGTATTTTTCATCTTCCAAGAATCTCTATAACACAAAATATCCATCGTGACTAATGGAATCAGTAAGTACCTGGAAGGCAAACATCTTTTCTTATTTCCAGTGTGAAATCTAGTTTGAAACAAGCACTTATAGTTAACTCACTTCTCTAATATCCAGAAAAATTTGACCAATAATGAATATTACTTTTTGAAATGACATAAATTTTTCATTACTACTCCATGGTGCATTGTCGTATCAAAGAGTCCTAAAGGGAGATATATATATGGGGCTACACTTAATACTCAACAGTGCTACAAATGATAATATTTCCAAATATTTTAACCTAAAATGGGAAGTTGTTCAAAGTTGTTAACAGCTGTTATGCACTTGCTATAATTTTTTTTCTGCTAATGTATTAAATTTACTAGTGTGTTACACTAGCAGCAACATTGATGCTATATATACTAACTGCATTCTAAGGAAGTATTTTTAAATGTGCTTCATATCAGTTTTCAAATCAAGCAATATGGGTGTTAAGAATAAAATTTTGTGCATTTTATTATGAAAAGCTTAATTTTGACTGTGTGGTAATCATCCCTCATGGATTTAATGAAACACATACAGAAAAAAGAAATGCATAGGAATGTTGAGTAAGCTTTAAAATTACTTTCATATGTACGAATCAAGAACTTGAGTTCTTCAGTTGTGACAGGCCAACCCTTTCTCTGACAGTGTTTAAGTTGCTGCTGCTCTGTATCAGCTCTAGTAGTTCAGGGATCGTCACAGAGACAATTACAGTTTCATGTTTTGTATAGTTGTCTAATCCCTCTAACTTTATGAATCAAGAAGATGTATTACAGTGATGGAATTTCTCTTTGCTTGCAAAAGACAGAATTCTCTCTGAAGTAGGGACAGTTACTTACTTTTTACTTACTTAAGACTCAGTCAGCACAGCCATTCTATATTGTTTACTTTATTCTCCACTGAGGAGCAACCTATGGACATATTGAGTTCACTTATCTTTCACTCCTTAAAACCTGCTGCTGGTCACACTAGTGGTGGAGTCAAGTTCCTAAGGCACAACCAAGCCTCCAGGATCATTTTGTATTGTATTGTTTTCACCAGCAGTGAAATGTGACTAAAGGCCTTAGTCCTCTCCCACTGTAGTTCTCTGGACCAGCATAGGATGGGACAAAATACTTTTCATGGCCAGTCTTCGTGAATGAAGATTTGGGAAAGGTCTTTTACCCTTCGAGCCTGCGCAGTGGATTTTTTAGGTGAGACACAGTGTGCGCTGAACTGAGCCCACCCTTTAATCCTAAGGTTCATCTGCCGGGGCCGAGTGAGCTTGGACAGTGGCAGCGAGGTCCTCAGGACGTAGGTTTGTTTAGAGTGACCTTCTCTTAGATGGATGGCCTTACAGGGCTGACGAGTTCCATCTGCCCGGGGAAGTCCCCTGACCGGGAATCGAACCCGGGCCGCGGTGGTGAGAGTGTCGCATCCTAACCACTAGACCACCAGGGGGCCCTGGGACAAAACACAATCCTAACTGAAATTACAGAAATTGTTACCATTTAAGTCTGTTGTCAGTTATATTTTATCTTCATGGCAACTTCCCATCACCGTTACCAAAGCAGTCAATTCATTGCCATTAGAAATAAATTTTATAATACGCAAACAGCTACAACTTTCTGAAGATCAAAGGTGCATTTTACTACTGCAGTCAAATCACAACCTTGAAACAACTTCTTTTTGCCACTAACCCAAGCTGTATTTGAAAGAACATAAATAGACATGTACTTCAACATCCTACTCAAAGCGGTTGAGCTATCTGGACATCTTTTTCTTTAGTTAGGCTTTTAAAGACTGTGTAGTATTATTATTTTTTAAAACATAGATTTAAACGAACCATTTCTACGGTGTATTGAATCACAGTTTTCTTTAATTTTAAATTGCTATGTTCTTTGTTTGATGTGTCTCATTTTGTAAATATGTTCTGGTTAATGGGACTTTACAAAATGCAAAGTAATTATCAGTTTTCTTATTTAACACCAGTAGCTAATGTCCCTTTTCTGTGTGAAAATACAAGTACAAAAGCAAAGCATTCAGACCAAACTCTTAATTACTATGGTAATATCATGGAACATGGTAATATCATGGAGCAAATGTTATTTTAAAGTAGTCTTCCATTTCCTATTCAAATGGTTAGTACAAAGTATGCTCCAGTATATTTAGTTAATAGCGGATCAATGCCTTTGTTCCTTTTCTGCCAGGCAAACTATAGACAAACAGGAAGACTGGATTAAAATAACCAATATGACTTTTAACATGCTCTTCATTTTAAACAAAACTCTAAAATTCCAATTCCTGGATTGCATCCTGCTAGTAAGTGTATTGGATTACATTATAACTATTATTTCCCATAGCAACTAACTGCAGGAGCACAGGAATTACTACGCTAAATGAGATGTGTGGTCCATCTTGTCTGACAACCTGATTTTCAGACTGCCTGATCATACATGCCCTACCGAAATGTGCAAGAAAACCCATATATCAGGAGAAAGAGGTTGGTTAGAGAGCTGTAAAGCCCCAGGTCCAAGCCACAAGTTGCCCAGGCATTTTATTTATATTTAAGACTCCAAGAGTTCCCAACAGATTCTTGCAGAGCCTTTTAGTTCTTTAATACCTTGAATTCATGTAAAGAGAACATGCTATACACGTTTCCCAAGAGACTTCTTTTAATTTAGTGAGGAGAAAAAAAGCATTTTGGCAAAAGGTTCACAGGAGTAACCCATCATTTTTAAGTTACCCACAAAGAGCAAAGAAAGGAAGAGATTAAGAGAAGAAAGAAGGAGTAAGGAAAGATGTTAGAATAAGAAAATTGTATAGCTACCACGAAAGGGTCACACGACAATGGCAGGTCCTAGGGGAGGAGGCAAAATGGAGCCCAGTTAAACAGTCCAGTGAGATATGAATCCAGTCTCTCACAAGAGCCCCTATCTCTCATCCCATATGGACCTACTGAAAAGACTATATATGATTCCAAGGCCAGAACTATGTTGGGTAACCCACCGTGAGGCTGTTGGATTAGTGTAACTCTTAGTTATAGTGACTTTACAGATCTCAGTTCCCAGATGGAATTTAGCACTTCAATCATATGACTTCTAGAACTGTAGCTTAAACAGCAAACATTACAAATAAGTCTTCCCTACTTATAAAATCAATTTAGTTTCTATGAAACATTATATGTCGTGTTGTAGTGGTTTGGATCTTGTTTTCCCCCAGAGGCTAAGAAAAGTGGTAGACCCCAAGGGGTGGAAACCCCTGGAAGTTTTGAAGTTTTGCCCAATGGGCGCTCCTGCAAAAAATGTCAACATACCAACAAGCACCGGAAGAGACGGAGTTGTAGTTTGGTTGTTGAGGAGAGGTGGCCATGTTGTAGAGCCACGAGGAAGGGGCTCTGAACCCTACAGGGGGGCTTTGGCCCCCAGCCCCCAGCAGGGGCCTGTGGGAACCTGGAACAACATAAAGCTGAGCTAGCTGCCTGTGGTTATGCCGGGAGATGTTTTCTCCATGGGTGCAGAGCAGCAGCTGGTACTGACCGAATAAACAGTGGCAGAGAGCCAGGACAGATAAGAACTGAACCGAAGAAGCAACAAAGACATACAGCACCACAGAGAAGACTCCTGGAAGGAGGGCCGAGGAAAAGAGAACCAACAGCTGAGAGACAGAGTTCTGGGGGTGAGAACTGATACCAGACCCCCTCCCCCCCAAAACTCCCTTGAGACCCCTCTTGGAGAAGAGGGACATGGACTCCTATTTTGGAGAGCAGTTTTGGACACGCAACACCGGAGAGAGAGGAGCTGAGAAGCTCAGAGCATCCTGGGAAGCTGGATTGGGACGGAGAGGAATGCAGAGCGGGGGAGCGACCTTGGCTTTTCCCCCCTTGCACTGCTGCCAAGGTGGCAGCCTGAAAGCAGGGCACAGAGGCCCTGCAAGGAGCTTGAATCTCCTGGAGATACCAGACCGTCACGAAGACCCCCCCACGCCTTGTGATGACGTGGTGAAACGACCTTGTCTGGGGTTACGAAGCCCATGGAAGACCCCTCGGTTGTGAGGCGATGGGACCAAGGGAGCTTGGATACCTCTCTCGTGAGCGCTGGCAGAAATCCAGCTATCAGCTGCTGCATGCATGTGAAGAAGACAGACTGCTGCCTTAGAAGATGCTGCTGTTCAGAGACTGAAAGAGATCTGTCCTTCTTTCCCTCCTGGACTTTTATTTGGAGGGGAGAAGAGATCTGATCATTGTAAATACATATGTCATGGTAGAGATAGTTATGATCGTGTGTATAATGTGTTATAATATTTATTTGTACAGTCATTGTAATATATTCCCTTTCCCCCACTTTGAGTCTGGCGTGTTTTGTCTGGAAAAACCCATCTCACATTAGGTTGAGATGTGGGAGGGGGCTTAGACTAGGGAATTGGATTTTTGGGGTTATCTCAAACCATGACACATGATTATATCAAGGACAGGCTCGGATAGTCCTTGTCCTCTGAAATTCATCAAGTAAAATTTTTGTTATATTTGTGTGTATCGTGACAAAGGTGGCACTGCAGTTTTGCACTAGTTCTCTAATGGAATGTATTGGCCACAGCCCCAAGTATTCTAAATTAACATAGTGTCATCTGTGGAAAAAAAACCTCCATCCTTCCTCATTATCCACCACGTATTTCCTGGCCCTTGAGCAAAGACAGTCCCATGAATTGGCCTGAGGCAGGGGTAACCCAAACAGCTTTCCCTAGCATTCCCCTCAAATGGATTGCTGGAACTTTATCTCCATCAACAATGTGAAGGGATTCTGCTTGTGCGGGGCCAGCTCGATTGACAGAACCCCTGGTGTTAACTAGCCAGGTAGCCTTGGCTAAGTTCTTGTCCCAGTTTTTATAAGTCCCCTCACCTAGTGACTTTAGAGTTGTCTTCAACAGTCCGTTATATCTCTCAACCTTCCCAGCAGCTGGTGCATGATAAGGAATGTGGTACACCCATTCGATACCATGTTCTCTCGCCCAAGTGGTGACTAATTCATTTTTGAAATGAGTCCCGTTGTCTGACTCAATACGTTCTGGGGTCCCATGTCTCCACAAAACTTGCTTTTCAAGGCCTAGAATGGTATTCCGGGCCGTTGCGTGGGGCACTGAAAAAGTCTCTAACCATCCGGTTGTTGCTTCCACCATGGTAAGTACATAGCACTTACCTTGGCGGGTCTGTGGCAGTTTGATATAATCAACCTGCCATGCCTCTCCATACTTATACTTATCCCATCGTCCACCATACCACAGGGGCTTCAGTCTTTTCGCCTGCTTAATAGCGGCACAAGTCTCACAATCATGGATAACTTCAGAAATTACATCCATGCTTAAATCCACCCCTCGGTCTCGTGCCCATCTGTGGGTGGCATCTCGGCCCTGATGACCGGAAGCATCATGGGCCCATCGAGCTAGAAACAATTCTCCTTTCTGCTGCCAGTCTAGGTCTACTTGTGACACTTTGATCTGTGCAGCTCGGTCCGCTTCTCTGTTGTTATCGTGTTCTTCATTAGCTCGCTTCTTGGGCATGTGGGCATCTACATGGTGGACTCTCACATTCAGATTCTTCGCTCTGGCAGCAATGTCCTGCCACAAGTCAGCAGCCCAGATGGGTTTTCCTCCACGCCTCCAGTTCATCTTCTTCCATCGGTCTAGCCATCCCCATAGGGCATTGGCTATCATCCATGAGTCAGTGTAGAGGTAGAGCCTTGGCCATCCTTCTCGTTCAGCAATGTCCAGGGCCAATTGGACAGCTTTGAGCTCTGCAAATTGACTTGACTCACCTTGACCCTCAGCAGCTTCTGCCACTCGTCGGGTGGGACTCCAAACGGCTGCTTTCCACTTCCGGTTCCTTCCTACGATACGGCAAGAACCATCAGTGAAAAGGGCATAACGCCTTTCTTCATCTGGCAGCTGATCAAATGGTGGAGCTTCTTCAGCTCGGCTCACTGGTTCTTCCTCTTCTTCTGCCAGGCTGAAGTTCCCACCTTCAGGCCAATTTGTGATAACCTCCAGAATTCCAGGGCGATTTGAGCTTCCCAATCGTACACGCTGCGTAATCAAGGCTATCCACTTGCTCCATGTAGCATCCGTGGCATGATGCGTAGGGGGCACCTTCCCTTTGAACATCCAATTTAGGACTGGTAGTCGGGGTGCTAGGAGGAGCTGTGTTTCCGTGCCAACCACTTCTGAGGCTGCTTGTATGCCTTCATAGGCCACCAGAATTTCCTTTTCCACAGGAGTGTAGTTGGCTTCGGAACCCCTGTAGCTTTGGCTCCAGAAGCCAAGTGGTCGCCCTCGTGTCTCACCAGGCACCTTTTGCCAGAGGCTCCAGGAGGGACCTTTATCTCCAGCTGTAGTGTAAAGTACGTTCTTTACGTCTGGTCCCGTTCGAACTGGTCCAAGAGCCACGGCATGTGCAATCTCTTGTTTGATCTGTTTAAATGCCTGTTGCTGTTCAGGACCCCATTGAAAGGTATTCTTCTTACGGGTCACAAAGTGAAGAGGGCTCACAATCTGGCTATACCCAGGGATGTGCATTCTCCAGAAGCCTATGGCCCCCAGGAAAACTTGCGTCTCCTTCTTGTTGGTGGGTGGAGCCATGGCTACAATCTTATTGATGACATCTGTTGGTATCTGACGTCGTCCATCTTGCCATTTCACCCCTAGGAACTGGATCTCTCTGGCGGGTCCCTTGACCTTATTTTTCTTAATGGTGAAACCGGCATCGAGGAGAATCTGGATGATTTCCTCTCCTTTCTCGAAAACTTCTTCTGCTGTGTCCCCCCATACAATGATGTCATCGATGTACTGGATATGTTCCGGGGCCTTGCCCTTATCCAGGGTGGCCTGAATCAGTCCATGGCAGATTGTTGGACTGTGCTTCCACCCCTGGGGCAGTCGGTTCCACGTGTACTGCACACCTCTCCACGTGAAAGCAAACTGCGGCCTGCACTCCACTGCTAAGGGAATGGAGAAGAATGCATTGGCGATGTCGATGGTAGCATACCACTTCGCGGTCTTGGACTCCAGCTCATATTGGAGTTCCAACATGTCTGGTACAGCAGCACTCAATGGTGGCGTGACTTCATTCAAGCCACGATAGTCCACCGTCAGTCTCCATTCGCCATCGGACTTGCGTACAGGCCAGATGGGGCTATTGAAGGGTGAGTGTGTTCTACTGACCACCCCTTGGCTTTCCAGTTTACAGATCATCTTATGGATGGGAATCACAGCATCTCGATTCGTCCAGTACTGTCGCCTATGCACTGTCTTAGTGGCTGTTGGCAATTGCTGGTCCTCGACTCGCAGTAATCCTACAACAGAAGGATCTTCTGAGAGGCCAGGCAGGGCAGATAATCGTTTGGATTCCTCTTCAATCACCGCGGCTATACCAAAAGCCCATCGGTACCCCTTCGGGTCTTTGAAGTATCCTCTCCTGAGGTAATCCATGCCCAGAATGCAAGGGGCTTCTGGCCCTGTCACAATGGAATGTTTTTCCCACTGGTCTCCTGTCAGGCTTATTTCAGCCTCTACCACTGACAGCTCTTGAGACCCTCCTGTCACCCCAGAAATTGAAACAGATGCTCTTATGTCCTGAGGGCATTAATGTACACTGCGCGCCAGTATCTATTAAAGCTTGGTATCTCTGAGGATCCGATGTGCCAGGCCATCGAACCCACACAGTCCAGTAAACCCTGTTATCTTTCTCATCCCTCTCCTTCTCCTGGCAGAAGGCAGGGCCCCTCTATTGGCTCTGGTTGGAGCATTCACTGTTGGATCTTTGCTTTGGCTTGTCAGAGGCTTTCCTGTCGTCCTGGAAACGGACTCCAGACCCTCTGCGTCTGGGAGATCTCAATTCCTTTTCAAAGAAGTCTGCATCTACTACGTAGACAACTTTCTTATCAGCTTCCTTGCGTTTTAGTTCTTTCACTCTGGCCTCAAGTCTAGAAGTAGGTTCACCATCCCACTTCCTCATGTTTTCTCCATGGGCACGCAGATAGGACCACAGTTCATTGTGCTTAGATCTACGCTTAGGGTTTTCGCTCCTTCTGCGTGTGACAGAAGGAGATCGTGAGCGGGACCAGGACCAAGATCGAGATCGTGGTCGAGACCAGTCTGCTGATCTATCTCTGTAGCGTCTGTCCCTGTGGTCTCCCTAGTCATCTTCATAATCAGAGCGCCCGTAAGGCTCATCTCTCTCAGGTCTTTGTCTGTAACTAGAATCAGAATAGTCTCTAGAAAACTCATTCCTAGATTCTATTGTTTCTTTCATATGTCACAGAACCGTACACAACATGTTCACAGGCGTTTCTGGCATGTTTGGAAGCATTACTCCTGTCAAGGTATGGACATATGATGCAGGAGCACCCTGGATTATCTTCTTCCACATGGGCATTGTGCAAATGGCAACCTCTGGGTCATCAGTGACGGGATCGTAATGAGGGTCCTCATACATAAGTTCCAACAATGCCAATTCTCTTAGGTACTGGATGGCGTCTTCTATCTTGGTCCACTTCCTCACGGGGCACGGTAAATAGTCTTTAAATGGAAACCTTTGTCTCACACTTAAGACAAGTCGCGCCCAAAGACTGAGGTCGGGTTTCTCCTCTGCAAATAAGCGATCAAGTTCACGATCTCCGGAGATGGAAGCTAGTTGTTCTGCTTCAGCAGTTGACAACATGTGACCTCTAGCCCCACGGTCTCGGCATCGGAGCAACCACGATAGAATTCGCTCACCAGGCCGACGAGTGTAATCTTTTTGTAAGTCCCGGAGTTCTGATGGGGTCATTGACCGCAACTCTGTAGTTTCCATTTTTCGGGGTGGTGCTGCTCGTGGAGGTGGAGTTCTGGCACTGGCATCAGTATCAGTTCCCTCTCCGTCATCTCCTGACCTGTTTTGCTCTCCATCTGGTCGTAGGCTTAAAGTGTCGGGCGCTGGTACCCATGACTTCCTTTTCACTACAGGGGCGAGTGGTATCTCAGGTGGTGTAGTCTGGGTTCTACTTTGAGTGCAGGTAGTAGAAGTGGCATTGGTCTCAGGTGGCAGGGTTTGAGTTTCTGCCTCAACCTTAGTCTTCCGAGCATAATCCACAGCAGCTCGATAGGCACTCGCCAGGCTCCAGTACAAAGCAAAAAACTGCATATTTGGGTCGTCGTAAGAAAAACACCCTTCTGCCAGACGACGTGCCACCTCATCAGGATCAAACACCTGCTCTGGTGTGAAATCCCAATTAATGGGAGGTGTCACACGCCCTACCAATTTACCAAAGTTGACCCAGATTCCTTGCCATCCAGGGACTGGTTTTTTTCAAGGCCCTTCCCAAAGTTCCAGCAAATCCCTTTGAGTTTCGACGTTTCCTGCAACAAGAAAAGCAGTACCACAACACCTTTCCAATGTTAAACACCACTTCCATGGTTTTTAGGAATAGTAGAACCGTTGCCAAACAATTTAGGTAAGGATTGGGGACAATTTTGATCCCAGGGACCTCAGTCACTAGGCCTTTGATGTCATAATTAAGGAAAGGCAGGTATTGGTAGATGCTTGTTGGGTTAGTTCTCACTGGATACCCAGCAGCATATATAAAAACGGCCAAAATAACCAAGAAAATGAATAAAAAAGCCATGTTTATATATTTTTTTCTCTCTTTGTTCCCAAACAAAGCTATATTTATATAAACAATAGGCTCTTGGCAGCTCTCCCGGTAGTGTTCCCAAACAATGGGCAGTGTTTGCACCAACTTGGCTCCCTTCCCAGACTTGTTCCTAAACAACTGTGGCAAAACCAAAACAAACCGGAGATAACCAGAGATAAACCGGGCGGAAACACCAAATAATGTGATATGGTTTGAAGCTGGCTCCCTGCCAAGTCTCCAAACCTTACCACCAGAGTTCCCCCCCCCAAACCTCAGGGAGAAGAGGGAGAAAAAAAAAATGAAAGAAAACCCGAAACGAGAGAGAGACAACCAAAGTGAGATATATAAATATATTTACACTTATATACAATTAAAAATAAGGGAAAGGGAAGGGGGAAGGGAAAAGGAACAAAACCAAAATATTATATATGTATAAATATCCCAATTAGCAGCCCAATATCTATCCACTAAAAGAGTTAGCAAAGAAATAGCTCACTACTCTCCTGGGACAACCGAGGGTCGCTCCGGAACGATCGCCGGCAACCTCTGTCTCCCAAGGTCGACAAGGCCTAACCAGGCCTCGCTCCCCAACATGGCAGACTCAACAGCAGGGAACCTGCACCTCCAACCCGCCGGAAGGAAAGAGAGCGAAGGCCTCTCCTCCTTTCTTCTTATAATCTGGCTTACGTAAAAATTGTAGGGAATACTGGGTAAATCTGGACCCTTCCTTGGTTACAAACTAGTCACCAAGGAAGGCCTAGCCCAAACCACCACAAGGGCAAACAAGGATTAATTCTCATGCTGCTAAAAACTGTAAATTCAACAAAAACTGTAAATTCAACTAAAAACTGTATATTCAACTATATATACATATAGAAAGACATTAATAAAGTAGCAAGAAGTGGTACTTAAAATAATACATCATTATCTAGTATCACCTTGATTACTAAGTACTCATCATATATTACCATTTTATTTACTAAGTACGAAAGTAAATTTTTCAAAGCAGTTTTTGTAACTCCAGTGCAACACCAGGGAAATTTGCTGTTCAGAAACCTGGAACAAATTATTCTTGTTAAAATAAGACAATAGAAAATAAAAATTCGCAAAGAAAGTAATTTTTCAATAACATTACATTCTGCATGGTAGTTCTTATATTACCAATACATTTTGCTCTCTTCTAAGTTTTGAAGTACTACTTAAGGTCTCAGAAGGATCCTGAATAAAAAGCTTGCTGAACCAGAAACCTGTTAATGCAGTTACCTGTCCTCTTGCTTTCTATATATGCCTCTAAAGTTTAAATTTTTCATAAGTCACTGGTGATTTGGGGATATCTGAGTTTGAAATTCAAAAGGCTGCCATAATTTTGGAGTATTTTGCATATAACTGGGCACCCTTCCAGAGAAAGTAAACAACCAAGGATGATTTGCTGAAATTAATTGGGGACCAATAGGGGCCAAACTTACCACAAAATTACAATCAAATTATTTCTATCAAGAAAACAAAAACAAGGAAAAAAGGAAACGTGCTTAACTTGGCATTTCTGATACACTTCATTTTACAAAGAAATATATTGTATATAAATATATATAAAGATATATATGTATTTATTTGCACACAACTTTAGAATTTGGGTAAAGTCACTCTTGTGAGTTGGGAGACCATAGTTAACCTTCTTAGAGTGAGTTCCTCTCTAGTGTTCCACCCTGAGTGAACATATACCCCTGAATCACACGGATGAGCAATAGCTCCACCTCTGCCTCAAGACCTCTGACAAGCCCAAGATTTGCAAATTTCCTCTTCTTAACTAAAAATGGTGCAATAGAAATGTAATGGATTCTTTCAGGCTCCATAAATCTGTTTTAATCTCCTTACTTTCTAAGGAGAAAATATTAAATCTATTTTTCATCCCAGTATAGCCTTCAAAAGGAAAATTTGGAGCTTCTAGCACATTTGGAAGAGAGTGACAACTATTCATATGATCCATGAATAAGGTCGGTCATTTTAACATTTCAGATATCTATTAGACAAAATGATGGGTTGTCTCTTGATTCTAAATTATTTTTCTGTAATTGATGTTGCCTAAAAATAACATCTCTGGTTTCAGAGACTGGCCCTGTAACTTTTATTCATTTTACAAATTGCTGAGGACTGAAGGCTTGAAAAAAGTTACATGCCTAATTTACAACATACAACTAATATTCATAGAATCATAGAATATACTGAGTTGGAAGAGTCCACAAGGATCATCAAAGTCCAACTCTTGGTCCTGCACAGGGCAGCCTCAAGAATCACATCATGTGCCTGAGAGCATTGTCCAAAAGCTTCTTGAACTCTGGCAGGTAAGAATTAGTGGTTTAAATTACACTACTGGTAAATACATGTTCAATTGCATTGAATAATTGTTGTTGGACTGAGATCTTTAGTCTGAAAAACAAAACACTGCAACTGCTTTCACTCAAATATGCTACCAAATTACTTCATTTTTTATTTTGTTGTGGAGATTCACCAGTAATTAACCCTGAAAGATTTCCAGAAACCCAATTAGGGAAAAGGAAAAAAAAAGAAAGATATCCAGCTGAAGTGTGACAGCATTTCAGACTGAACTTGTTAGATGAAGGGACAAACATACTGAAATTATGACACAACCTGTTATTTTCTGCAAGAATATTTGCAATGCTCTGCTGATTCATGTTAATATCTTATGATGTCCTTAAAAAAACTGGAGTCAGCTGTTCATCATTTTTATCTAACTATCTACTCCTTCTGGGTTTCTTAGAAAAGGAAGCGATTCTCTAAAAATTAAGGATGAAATTTGCCAATGTTTAAACATCTGTTGCTTTATACTTGTGAGGAAGATCTGTCACAGGGAAAGATAGACAGTCTGGAACAAACACAAAGCGTGTTTCATTCTACAGCATTTTTTTTCTTAGACTCTTATTTATATTTGCTTAATTGTTTCTGCTTTAATTTGTAATATCTGGGGAAGCTCTGTCAGCTACTGGCTCTGTCAGAACAAGCTACAAGACTTTAACAATCAATGATATGATACAGTATAGCAAGTTCCATTTTCTCATTTTCTTCAGAAAAATTACTATACACACCTTTTTCTACACTTACATCATTATTTCTTTTATTCAAAGCTGACATTCTACTTAAACTGATACAACACACTAAAGGAGATACAATCCTCAGTTCTGAAGAGTTCTGTTTTTTTCCATTTATATACACATACATATACACACAAACAGATGGAACTAAGAATATGAAGCTAGTTTTATTTAAATATTTGGTTTATACTATAACTTGAGACCTTATGGGAGAGAAAGACATCAGGTTAAGATGAAAATGAGAACATTCTTTTACTAAAGATTGTGAGAACCTTACTGTAAAGAAACCAAATTTGTGTTCTAAGTTGTACCTGAGCTGCACTTAGCTCCTGTGGCTTTCCCATAAACTTAGAATAAAGGAGGTTGATATTTTTGTCTCTATAATACACCACGAAAGAGAGTTATATATTGTTTCAGTAAGTTTATCTTATATTGAGTAGGATGCTCTTTAGTATGGTTATGTAATGAACAGAACTCCACATATGGCACTGGGCAGGATGGTTTAAGTGACAGTTTGAATAAAAAAAAAGAAATTGGTTCTTCTGCTAGAATGTGACCACGGATTACTTTTAATGGGCCTCACAAACATAGAAGATCAGCTCTCATGAGGAAAAGTTGAAATATTCCATCAACCAAGCAATTTAAATTCTAACCATTTACCAGAAGACATTAAGGTCAGATATGTACCAGTATCTCTAGACACATAGATATGTTATCTCCTTCTCTGAAGGAAAATAACTATTAGAGAGAGATGGTACATGTGAATCAGAAATTAGATGCAGGCACTTCTGCTAGAAACAGCATCAGGTGAAATCTTACCCTTGGGTTGAAGAATCCTCCCAACTCAAGTTCAAAAAAATCTGCAGATCAAAGGAGAATACTCAACATCAGTCCCAAAGCATACTATTCTTACTGAGCATCTTTTTATTCTTAGAATACTAACTATGTGAACTGCTAGTCTCACATGAATATTTTGGAATAACATAGAAATATGCGTCAATACTGAGGGAATAAAGGTATTGAAAATTTATCAGAAAGAGCGACTCTGACTGTGGATGCTTGGATAATTGGGATTCCACTGTCTTTTCCTCTAAAAAAATATCCACAATGCTATCTTACTTTGGAATAATGAAAACTAAATGAAAACTACACTGTTAATTTGATTTATTTTAGTCTCCCACAAAGCTTTGTTTCCCCAATCTTTTCAGTTCCTGCTGTTGGTTAGAGTTGATCTCCCTCCTAAATGAACCTCTTCGGAGGGATAAATCTATTTATAAATAGAAAACAAATCAAGTAGGCAGACAGAGCAGTGTCTCTGTGATTGCTGAGCTGAAACAAAGATTTTAACCAGGAAAGGGAAAATAACTCTGATAAACTCTTTTCTTTAAATGCCTGGAGTTCTTAATGCAATTGCTAAACAAAGGGGTGTATGGCCACTAACCCTGCCATCGATTTAGCTTGGCAATGACTAAAAAATCTGCAGGAGCAGAGCACTAACTGGGATAAATGATGTAGCACATAAGAAACTATGTTTAACAGTAAAACCATCTATATAAACAAAATAAAAATCAGGTTTCTGGTTCTCATTCAGGTCCTGCTAATCTCAACCATGTAGTTGAAAAACAATAACTTTAAATGTTGTTATCAAGTCTGAAAATATAAATGGGTTTAGAGGAGAAGGACTTGGGGTATATAGAAAAGAAGAATTTAAATAGGAGATGAAACAATAGCTTTTATGTACCTCATGGCTCTAGAGCTTCAGGTCTTCAAATCATAGCTTGGTCATGCTGGAAGATGTGATAAAGCTGAAACTCTAAATGTTATCAGCATAGCAAAACAAACAAAATGTGCTTCTTTCTTTTTCTTCTTTGCTTCTTCTTTTTCTTTACATCTTCTTTCTCAGCCACTTCTTCACTTTGCAAGACATCTAGCTTAAGGTAATTTGAACTGAGTTTGATTTGCATTTGTTCAAAGTTTGAAAATCCAAAATCTAATCCCATCATTGTGTCTGACTACCACAACTACAACAAATAGTTCAGTCTTTAGGGAACTCCTTAACACAGAGGCAATAAGGACACCTTCCTGAACACAGAAATACAAAGGAATACAGCAGATATACTCCATGTTAACTTTTCTTAAAGACGTTGTTAATTCTTTGTCCAGAGTCTTATTGGCAATTTCAGACTCAACAAGAAAGACATCTAACAACACTAAGAATATACAAGAAGTAAATACACCAAGGAAAAATTAAGTAAAGAACTTCATGTTAGAAATAGTTTTCAGGCTGAAAGCACAGTTATCTTCAGACATACTTTCAAAAGTATAGTGACTGATTTTTAAATATATGGTCTTCTACACAAATAATAATATCCTAGAATTGCCATGATCTCATTCCCATGAGAGATTGTTTCAGCCCAACATTATTCCAAATCAATATAATATTTGTAAAAGGATGGAAAGATTGTTGGGGTTTTTTTGCTCTGTTCTCCTCTTTTTGTTCCCATCTTAATAGAAAAGCTACCCAAAAATCAGGTCTGAATTAAAAATTAGGATATCTGTTACACAGACAGGTAAGTCTGAAAAGGTATTTTTGGAGGAAACTGAAAGAGAAAAGTGAACTGTGAAAAAGAGACTTGCCTGGATTTTTACGCTAAGAAGCAGAGAAAAGGAGTCAAAATATCCCTCAAAAACTGATATATATATTATCGTATTTTCCAAAGTCAATACTGTCATCCTTTCAGCAAGAAATCCATGGTGTATGTTGCTTATTCAGGAGAGGAAGTATTGCAAAAAAATGCTGGGTTTTAGAAAGTATAAGGAGTGTTTAACAAATTTTAGTAAGAACTCTTATCTATTTGCAGCCAGCCTTGCTGTTGACAAGGCTTATTCTATATGAAAAGGCAGACAACTAGGGCAGGCTGCAGAGCATGCTGCTCTCCTGTATGTATTGTACAACTTCAGGTCGATCTCCTGCTGCAAACTGTACTCACTCAAAGGATTCAGACACCGTTTTGTTTTTTTTTTATTACCATTCCATTGCTATGCAGTAATACTTTGAAATTAGGGAGATAAATTAGTCTTTACAGAAACAGGAAGGTACATCTTCTTCTACACCCATGAAAACCTATGCAGACTAAAGCATTGTATAAGCCAGGGGGATGTCCATGCCTTGCACAAGCTCTGCAAGACTCCATAGAATTTCACAGATTATTTCCCACATGCTCATCAGGGCACCACTGGATTTCTCCTGAATTGCAAATTCTATACTAGGGCCATAGCCTACCATTTTACTTACATGGACAATATCAGGACTTTCCAAACAGAAAGAAATCTGTCTGTTCTTCTTGTTGATGTACTGAGTTGCTCAGTTCTCTTCTTCACACTGCAAAACTCAGGGATTCTGTGAAACTGATATAGCGTGAGCACGCTTTGTAAAAACGTGCATATTTCAGAAGCCATATGAAAAAGCTGGGGTTAAACAGGCTACTTCAAATTTGGGCTTGCTTAATTTGAGAATATTTGTGGTAAAAACTACTAACAGTGTGTATGGCATGTCAAAGTAAATAATGTGATTTTTAAATTGATTAAGACCTTTTAGAATTAGAGAAATGACACTAATTTTCAGAGAACCAGACTTTTGAGCAATTGATCATACTATGGACAGAAAATATTTTGTAATTTTAAATGCTCACTTTATATTTATCTTTTATTTTAAAAAATCAAAAAAGATACTTGAACTGTTCATTCCTAATCTCTATTAGTACACATCTTCCTTGAACCTGAGCTACCATGTCTGGGTCTCACTCAGCAGAGCTTACCCAGCTTGATCTGTAGCTATTTGGTTTTGTACCTCCTGGACCAAGTCCCTCTGGACCTATCTGACCTTAAAAGAATTGCTGTTGACTCAGACATCATTAATTCAGCTGTCAACTTCAGTAGTAGTTTGACTGAAGTTAAATCATCCTTTACCTAATCTAGTTTGGTGGAATACACTCAGTCTAATTGAGGTATCCATTTAATAAGAGACCTTTCACTAAGGTCATACAGGAAGAATACATCAAACATTAAAATCCTTGTGAGTTATAATACAAATTTATACCTATAGTTTTTTTAAAAAACAAGACTTTTTTTCATACTTGGCTTCATTATTAAGGTTCAATGCAATCATATTTGTCATTTTCAGGTAATTATTTTTGAGTTATTTCATAGCAAAACTGAACTGATTATATATGAGAAGATGTACTCTGCCTTGCTCATAGAACTCACAAACATCTGCTTCAGCTCCTCATGGACACATTGGGAGTGATTTGCTAGGGAATCAAGGATATTTTCTTCTCCACATGTTTTAAAATTGTCTAGTATAAAGTAAAACCCTAAGTCATGCTGTATTGTAGTAATTAATATAGGCTGAATTTGCAGTTCTCCCAATTGAGTTTGAATGTGCAAAATGTTATACTAAAATGAAAATTGTGCTGAAAGGCTCATTTACAAATTCTGTAATGGGTATAGAGATGAATGGGACTTTCATTCTGCCTGTAAGTTGTCCTGATTATGCTTGAAATAGTCTGTGCAGTAGACAACCATCAGCTGCTCCATAATGATTGCATCCAAACAACCCCCTGAGCAACAACCTTTCTTCTGTCAGTATTAAGTATCTGTGTCACCCATTTTTGAAAAGCGTAGGCTATTGCTAAGGTTTTCCAATTAAAGACTCTATGGAAAATATTTTTAAAAGTGTTTTAGAAGTTATTAATAATATTGTTTCAGTAAGGCAGTGAAATGCTCTTATATTATAGAACTCAATAAGCAACATATATTTAAAATTTATCTGACATTAATTGCATGCTTCTAAAACAAAGATTATAGGTCATATTTACAGTCCTATTCTAGCAGTGATTCTGGCAAAAAAAAAAAGAGGTCTTTCTAAATGTCCATTTCACATTGACTGCTTAGAACGTTATCCAGCTGAAAGAGTTAATATGGTCTTTAGCAGAAAGCTTCCAGAAAACTCCTCTTTCTTGCTGCTAATTATTGCTACACTTTATTGCTGCAAGTGGACATCTGGACAAAAATAAAGTGATGATATTATTTGAGATGTTAACTGAAATAATATATCCAGATCTCAGACAACTGCAAGAGAAGTGCAGGGAACAGAACAAAAGTCTCTATGTAAACTTTGTTGACCTCACCAAGGTTTTTGATACTGTGAGCAGAAAAGGGCTGTGGTAGATTTTGGAACGTTTAGGTTGTCCCCCTAAATTCCTTAAAATGATCATCTCACTCCATGAGGATCAGCACGGCCAAGTCAGATATGGCAATGCACTTTCTGAGCCCTTTCTAATAACCAGTGGTGTGAAACAAGGCTGTGTTCTCACACCAACCCTATTCACAATCTTTTTCAGCATGATGCTCCAAAGGGCCACGGCAGACCTCGATGATCAGGATGGTATCTACATCCGATACCGTACTGATGGAAGCCTATTCAACCTAAGGTGACTGAAGGCCCACACTAAAATCTTAAATTATCTTGTCCAAGAGCTGCTCCATGCTGATGACTCTGCCTTTTTGCACACACAGAAGCAGTTCTGCAGTGTTTAACATCCTGCTTTGCAGATGCTGCTGAGCTCTTTGGGCTGGAAGTCAGTTTAAAGAAGACAGCTTTAATCTGCGCCTCAGGAAGTCTTCCATCATCCCCATATCACCATTGGTGAATCAGAGCTCAAATCAGTCCAGCAGTTCAATTACCTAGGTAGCCTCATCTCCTCGGATGGTAAGATTGACGAAGAGATAGACAACAGGTTAGCAAAGGCTTACAGTGCCTTCAGAAGGGTTCATAAAAGAGTTTGGCGTAATAAACATCTGAAGAAAAGTACAAAGATCAGTGTTTACAGAGCCACTGTGCTGTCTACTCTCTTATACGGATCCAAATCATGGGTCATCTACCACCACCACCTGCGACTCCTAGAACGCTTCCATCAACGCTGCCTCCGTACAATCCTAAACATCCACTGGTCAGATTATGTGACCAATACATCTGTTCTAGAACAAGCAGCAATCACAAGTATTGAGGCCATGTTACTGAGAACACAGCTGTGCTGGGCAGAGCACGTCTCAAGGATGAACGACCACCACCTCCCTAAGATCTTGCTTTATGATGAACTTGTCACCAGCTGCCGCAAGAGAGGAGCCCCAAAGAGGAGATACAAGGACTCCCTGAAACAACATCTCAGCCTTGGCCATATTGATCAACATAACTTGTCTACTCTGGCTTTAACGCTGTTGATACTTTTGAGAATGCACGCAGGATCACTCTTGAGGAGAAAAGACAACACAGAAAGAATAGTGCCTTGCAGAATATACCACCTAAGGAGTCTTTCTGCTGCGCCTTTTGCAACTGGATGTGCCTATCTCGAATTGGCCTCTTTAGCTACCAGCACGCTTGTAACAAACGTGGGTAGAGCCCTCCCCAAATCTTTGTTCACGAAGCCTAACCATGATATCCAGATCTATTCTCCACGTGCTTAAAACTGTTTTGCAGTAAGAAGTTGCAAGAATTATTTAAAACTGGGAAATCTGCCTTATGGAAAGAGATTTAATACGTTCTTTCAATTTAACTCATCAAAGTCAAGCCTAATGGATCTATAAGAACAGACATGAAAAGCCTATATCTTATGCCAGAGGGCTTTTCCACATAGCAGGGTATATGCCTTGACTGGAAGTTAAAGTTTCTCACAAAGTGGAAATTAGAAATCAGGTCTGTTTTAAACAGTAATAATTACTAACCAGTGAGAAAAAGAATGTTCTGGATTCTCTCATATTTGAAATACTTAAAACAAACCTAGATTTTCCCTTTTATTTCTTAAAAGACATGATATGGCAGTTTTGATGTTGAGCTTGAAGATTGTGAGCCAATGTTTGTAGTCTCCTGTGGACGGTTCCAAGTTTGTGTTGTTCCCTCTCTGGAAGAGCCAGTAACAAAGCTTGTGTCTAGTTTGTTCAGCACAGGCAGAGAAAGCTCCGGTCCGTCAGACAAATCCTACTAGGTTCTTATCCATTAAATGTTCCTGAGGGGTCAATCAAGGAGTTGACTCATTTTCTGGTCAACAATAACAATTAAAAAGGCACTTTCATGGTGGTTTTAATTAATCTATTGGATGAGATTAATCTCCATAATAAGCTTCCAGAAAACTCCTCTTTCTTGCTGCTAATTATTGCTGCACTTTATTGCTACAGCTATAATCTTGTTTGGAAAATGGGAAAACAGAGTGCATGTGAAGTGAAGAATTTATTATTACTGTTTTAACAGGTTATAATTACAAATTATGTAACTGAGATCTTAAAGAGTTGAACCTTTAGGTGTTTTTAGGACTCATCCCATTATTTTGGTTCTGAATTACTTGATAAAAAGAAAAAAGGTGCTAGTTTCTCTTGTGTAAACTTCTCGAAGGTCTTGGTTGTTTAGTTTAATACAGAAATATCTTCTCTCTGTATTTTTAAGGCAACCATACCATCTAAGCAAGTAATCAAATAACCTTCCATCTAATCTCCAATAACAGCTACATTTGGTTCCTAGGGTAAAAGGCATAAACCCCTTATCCAGAAAACTGCTCACTTCTCAGTGGTAGAGATTTTGATGAAACTTATTCTTGATCCCAATTAGTACTCACCATGTGTACTGAACCCCAAGGATTCATGAACTTCATAATTTTCATCACAGTTGGTGTAACTGTAAATGATATTACTCATAGAGAAAAATCAGCCCTTAAAGGGTCATAGCTGTATTATTACCTTTTGAAGCCTAATCAGCAAAGCTGCAAAGCTGGTATTACCACTCTGAATGGCAGGGAACTTTCTATCTGTATGAGGAATCTGAATGGAATGTAGCTGCTTGGGACTTCTATCAAAAGAAAATATAATTAACATTTATGTTCAAATCCTGATTACTTTAAACATATCCCAGAGTAATTATTCACTTTTCATATATCCCAAATATGAATCCAGGAACTAAGAAAGCTCTCTTTTGATTATTTTTTAAGTTTTGTCTCTATGAAAGTATCACAATCCTTCAGTAGTTGTTTTCCCAGCTCACCTTCCTGTTCAAATGATGCAACTTCGATCTCTCTGATCAGCTGCTTCTTATAAACCCTGTATTTACTCAAACATTTAATCTTGTGCTTTTTTGATGTACATTTACTAAAATAGCGAAGTGTAGGAAAGGGTTTTCTTGGTAATGCTTACTTTCAATGTTATATTGGAAGAAATTGTGGACTAATTTTCAAATGCACCATGTAACCATTATACAGTTCAGACAATATTTAGATACATAATTTGACCTGTTGGCAAGTGAAGGCATTCAGAAGCTCTTTAAATTTTACCCTGTAAAAGAATCAAGAAAAAAAGAAGCATTTTGAAACATGTAAGTGAATACAACAAACACTGAAATTATTTCTTTAATGCTTGCATTAAAGGTTTATGTAGTTGAAAGGCCACCTGACACAAAAAGATGCAGTTCACATTAGTATCTAAGATGAAAAGGGAGAAGAAGTGAACATAGGCAAAAAATCAGGAACATAGGGGGTAGGCAACCCCAGAAAAAAATATTTCACCAGCACAGCAGGTGGGAAGCAACTGCAGGGGAAGAATGGGAAGACAGTCTGAGGAAAAAGGTGACAAAAGCAACATCATTTGGGTTCTAGCTGCTCTACTACCAATGACATTCTTTTCCTGTACCAAAAACCCCACCATTCATCAATTACCCAAAGTTGGGTTCTCCTGTTGTTTTATTGGACGCTTTACAGGTTAAGAAGTGACTTTAACTTTGTACCTTCAGATAGGGCATATGAGTAGTACATTTCATACCCCTCAGTTATCATCCCACTTGCATTTTCAAAACAGAGTTTAGAAGGTGGTATTCTTTGAGGGTAGATTTTAATCACAGCAAGTGCAACAAATTTATGCACAGCTTCTGGTAAAAGCAGTGATTAAGATTGCCAGAGGCTATGAACAGGCATACTGAGGAGCATTCTAACACCTGGATACAAACACCACAGTAGTGGACCACATGTAGAGAAACATGAAAAAATATTTCATCACTGAGTGCTGCCAACCAGTAGAAAGCTACAGTTCACCAGAACATATCTCTACATGTAAAATTACCTTCAATCCCAATTATACAATTTATGAAGCAAAAGTTGGACACACACACACACACACACTGAGTCAGCTGGTGCTTTCTTTTCTTTTGAATTGTTTTCTAGTATCAGATATCCGCTCTGAATCTGCAGAACCCAGCAGTTTAGTTTTATAAGTTTTTCGTATTTAATACTGACATCAATGTGTTTGTACAATATTTAGAGTGTTCCTCAGAAAAACTCAGTAGTCAGGCTTTTTTATGAATACCATAGTTCAAAGACTGAAAGAGACAGTTGTGTGCAGACCATTTGGCATTTCTTTATTTCCTTATATCCTGTATTGATTTTTGCTCCAGAGGTGGGAAAACACTTTTGTGAAATAAACTTATTGAAAAAACACTCAGGTGAGGCCCTGGAGTTTCTTTGTCAAAAGAAAAAAATTAGCAAGCAACAACAACCACCAGAAAACCACTAGGAAGAATATTTGTTAGTTCAGAAGATCAAGTTTGTCCTTATTAGGTCTTTTAAATCTGAAAGAGGCTGAGGAATCACTTGCTTAAAATTTCTGCAAAGAATGGGAGACTTCA
The DNA here is from genome assembly GCF_001715985.3 of Manacus vitellinus. NCBI lineage: Eukaryota > Metazoa > Chordata > Aves > Passeriformes > Pipridae > Manacus > Manacus vitellinus. The sequence goes on from NW_021938789.1 coordinate 61,323,710, forward strand.
ATTCTTCTGAGATTAATTTCCATCTGAATTGGAAGAGACATCATTCTATTTTGGACCACCCACACAGACCACAGTTAATAGCTGGTGAGTGTAGGACAGAAGTGACTTGGTTTTTAATCTTAAAGTTTTTTATCAGTTTCTTGATAAATGCCCCACAAAGACCATGTCCTTGCAGAGAAACCTCAGTAGCAGCTGGAAGCACCAGTGCTGTTCTGGACCACTACAATAGTACAAAAAGGAACAGTGATGTATATAAGAATCTAGGAAAGACCATAAATATAACCCTTCCTCCCTGAAACCCAGTATGCACACCTTGTTGATTACTTTTTAGAGACGATTCCATCGTGTGGCAGGCAACTTGCAGAATTCAATATTCTCATGTGAAATACTTAATGATAAACAATTCTACTCAATGATGGAATGCACAAACCAGACCATAAGAAAGAAGCTTTCAAAAATTATAATTGAACAGGATTACTTTATTTCTCTAGTTTTCAATAGCTTTTTATTTATTTCAATAGTTTTCACTGGGACTTTTTTCTTCTCTGCCATAAGCAGTGCCAGAACAGTTAATTAAGAATTGTTACATTGAAAGTACATAATTAAAACCTCTATTACACACCAGAAACAATTTGTGCTTTACTTCCAAGTTATAGGATTATTACATTTTTTTCCCTTAATCATGCATTATATGGTAATTCTGCTTTCTTAGAGTCATTATCATATAAATACAGACGTTGGCCCAATCTGCAATTCTCTGTAAAAGATTAAGTTTTTAAATTTCAATGGACTAACTATTTATTAAAAAATAAATATGCTTCATGAAATTACTGTTGCCCTAACATTTCCATTAATAAATGCACATCTAGAATAGAAGTGATTTTAAAACTACATTGGGCAATATGGAAAAATGAAATTTTAAATGATAAAATGCATATGTACTGTAATAAATGTTTAATATATACGCCTTTGGTTTAGAGGCTGTTTTCCATTTCAAATCATTCAAAAATACATGGTTAATCATTTCTTCGTTGACATTTTTATCTTTTGTAGTAAATCAAAAGAGCAGATGAATAGTCTCAATATTAATTACCAAAAACTGTGGCAATATTCGAAAAAAAGTTGCTGAATTGGAAGAAATCTCAGAAATATGTTTTTCTACAAAATAGAAGAATTTAAATATTCAAGTGCCCCCCCTCCAAAAAAAAAAAGCAGGAATCTCAGTTCTTCTTCATATCCTGTCCATTCTTTGTGCTGTCATCATTTGAAATTATATACATACCTAGATCTATTATACTAATAATAAAACAGGCAAAGACCATGCATTCTACCCAGTGATATAGATAACACTCACAACATCACTGGTGAAAATGAAAGCTGCTGTGTGAGAGATGGTATATTTGTTTTCAGTTTTATACTACATTCCTATAAGAGGGGTGACAAAGAACCTCTTGCAGGAGGGGGATGTTATTCCTACCTCCTGAGTTCTTGCTCAGCTTCTTTAATGTGGCAGAAGCTGTGACAGTCATGGCAAAGAGCAGCATTCATATCTCAAGCAGAGACATTACAGAAAGATCAAGGAGCTCACAATCATGGGGTGCTTGACTTGGGCACTTTTTGTTTTAGTCTACATTTTGGAAAACCAGGACTTCTTTGAAAGAGAATTCAGAATTAAGTAGCATAGTCTTTCTCCTGCAGTTTTGCAAATGTCAGGGCCTCTTCTGTCTTATGCTGACAGCCTTTGTAAATCAGTCTGGGTGATGTTTGTCAATCCATAGGGAGTTTCCACATCTTCCTTTGCTTATGAATCAGATGGTGAGCTCTTGGCAGCTGACCAGAAAGACTACCTTTTCTCTACTGCATTATCAATCAGAAAAGTTTGTTACTGTTCTCTGCTGCAGACACATTCTTTCATGTATTAAATTATGTCAGATGGACCTACTACAGTGAGCTTAGCACACGAAACCCATTTGACTAGAAAGCATAAAACTCTTTATTACTACACAGACACAGTTGCACCAGCAAGGTGCCCAAAGGAGTTTTCTGTATGGCCTTTTCAGTAGTTAATGTATGTTCTGTAACAGCTTCTCTGGCAAGTTTCCTGCAGCCGTGCCCTATTAGGCTGTATCGACCACTAAACCCACTAAATATCCTGATGACATAGAAAGGGAGCTGAGATACACACATGGGAAACAACAAGCAATTTAGTGCTCCACATAGCCTCAGTTCTGCTCTGCAAAATCCATCCAACTCAGTCATAATATTGTTAGAAAATATTGGCAAATCCACTGAAATATCATACCAAAGCATACCTTCCCTTCTGACCTCAGGCAAGACACATAAAAATCACCTAGTTCGTTCTCAATGATCACAGTTATCAGTGATGTCCTAACTCTTCTTGTAGCCTTCTCTAGCCCCCTCCTCTTTCTACAGCATTTTGGGTTTTTTGACTTGGTTGTTTTTTTCCTAATAACACTTCTTTAAAAAAGTAAATTATGTCGTCTTCACTTTAAAGATACTCAACCTATCTTCCACAGCACTGATTTGTAAAATATAGATGTTTGGGTTGGCCAAGCAGACTGAGAGAGGACCATGAACTGGCTGGACAACCAGAGAAATGACCCAGCCAGTGCTTGAACATGGGATCCACATTTGTAAACATTTTCATCACCAACCTGGAAAATGACACAGACTGGAGATGACAATACACTAGAGAACAGAGTAAGTTCTGCTGTGAGACAGAGACACCCAACACATTGGTACAGGCTGGGGAAATGAATACTGTCTTTTCTGAAAAGGACCCAGCAGCTACAGAGGATGTAGGAAAGAATTATGAGCCAATTCTCACTGCAAGTAAGACAAACAGCAGATTGTGCTGCATTTGGAGGAGTGTGGGAAACAGTTTGAGAGGAGCTTTAGTACCTCTACTCGGTGCTGGTGCTGCCACAACTGGAACACTGAGTTTCCTCTTGGGTCCACTTTTGACAATGTGGAGAAGCTCAAGAGGGTCCAGTCAATGCTTACCAAAGTAACAAATTTTGAGGCAGCTGGGCTTGTTCAGTCAGGGGAATGGGTGGCTAAGGGACAATCTATAATAGCAATCTACACGTACTGGAAGGGTAGTTATGATGCCAATATTTTGTCCCCAAAAGGGTACAAAGAGAAAAACTGCTCAGAGACAAGTTTTAGTCTTTAAGCAGCGAGGTATGTTTATTTCACGGGCCTCCAGAGTGCCCAGGAAATGGTCAGGTTGTCCTGGAAAAACCACTGCCCCTTCCTGGTGAAATTACATGATTTTATACAATTTCTATAACAAGGCATACCAAGACTCCTATCATTCCTTCATCTTTGACTTTTATTTTCCTGGTCTTATAGCTTTCAAACTGCTTTCCTGCATAGTTCAGACACACCAGCTGAGGGAAAGAAAAGGAAAAACAGATGAAGAAAATTTGAACCAAAATTAAAAAAAAAGAACATTCCTAAGGTTCTCTTCTGTGAGTGCCACCCAGTAGGAAATAAAAAATAACTACCACCACCACTGGTAGGAAATAAAATAATCTGCACCACATTAATTTTAGTCTTAAATACGGAGATTAAATAAGATCTCCTCATACAACTTGCATGCAAACCTGGATAAATCTTAGTAACTGAGTTGTCTATTTTCATGTATTATAAGCAAATATTTCCATGTGTTTTCCTAAATCTGACCTTTTGTTAATGACTGTCACATGAAAAAGGGAGATTTCCTCAACCCTTAGTGATTTATTTGTCTCAGTGTCCCAAGAAAGCTGAGACCCTTCTGCCTGACCAGTCTGTCAGCATCCTATTATGGAGACCCTTCACCACACAGTCCTGTGGGATCAGAGGGTGGTTCAACTGCCCTTTTCAGAAGGCTGAGCTGAAAGCTTAAGGGAGACCCCTTCAGCAGGTCTTCCTACCTTATTTGAGAGTGTTCCTGCTGCTGGCAACTGTTCGCGCCGGTTAAGGACACACTTCAAAAGTTTACAGAATAACACTCTTTATTAATATAAATTGTGACAGGTTAAGGTTTGAAGATCGTTGGTGATAGTATCTGACTGCAAAAACATATTTAAAGGAATACACAAACAAGCTCTATCCCAATAAAAGTATTCAGTGCATGTAGAGCACAGTTCTTACCCAATAGGCATCCCAGTGGGAGAGAAGACAGGTTCAGGCCACCAACTGATCCCAGCAGGTCAAAAGAAAGTAATTACTGACCACTAAGAGAATTCTTGGTTAGTTAAAAGGAGACTGATTTAAAGTTCTGCAAATGTCCTGATATACATTTTGGAACATTAATAAACCGTAAAAGTAGATGTCACTTGCCAGGAGTCCTGAACTTGAGCTGAAATTTCTCCAATTCCAAGAAGACCTTTATATCCTTTTTCTCACTTTTCCTGCCTTCTCCCCTCCCACAACTCCAAAAGGATGTACACAACAGTCTTATGCAGTGAGTAGTTTTATCTTCCTGGTGAGGATAAACTGCTCTCCAGATTTTCTCCAAAGTCGTTCTTTTCAGGTGGATTCTCTGGGAATAGCTGTTAGACATTGCTCACAACTATCCATTCAAAATTATCAGTGGGCTGTTTAGCCTCTGTACACCTTAGTTACACAATAATGGATAAAAGAGGATAAAAGTACTTTTTTTTTTTCTCCCTCCCACAAGAAGAAAATTCGAGCTCAGTTTTGTCATTCTTTAGTACTCTGTTCTGCTGTTACTGCAAGGGATTAAAAATCCCTGTAGCACTCCTTTTTTCCTCGGCTATATCACTTGGTACAATGTTCTCCCTACAAACACTACCTTATCTACGCTTAAACCAGCTCAGCTACAATGATATTGTTAAAAGTTTAAAATACAATATAGGACAGCCAGGTTTCTCTAGAGCAGGGTTTGGATGTTGACAACAGTACAGAGAACAGTATTTCAATGACTCAAGTTTCCCAAGTTTAAGAGAGGGGTACCTGTCTCACTGATATTTAGCTTGGTTGAAGAATTTATTTGTGGGTCCTGGTGGTAGAGATAAAGTTAGTCTTCTTTGTCATGAATCAGTCAAGGTTCTAAAGAAACTCAACACCAGACCATAAAATCCAAGTAAATTTTATTTTTAGATGCATAAAGTTCCCAAAACTCTAGCTGTGACTAAGGTGAGTATTACATACATGCCCTGTGCATTGGAGTCTCTCGTGCTTTCTCTACAGGATCCTGTGCAAATGAACGGTGTTGCTGGAACGATTTGTTTCAATTAGGAAATTCTCTTTAATTCCTTCCTATGTTAAGAGACTGGTATTCTGGAAAAACAAACTACAGAAGAGATGTGATTTGCAACTGCAGTTATCTGTTAGTCAGGCAACAAGCTCATCAATGATAATAAGCAAAAAGGAAAAAAAAAGGAGAAGTGAGCAGATGAGTAGCTTCTTGAAGAACAATAAAGGAACAGCAGGGAAGCTTCTAATTAGTAGCAGACTGCAGTGAGTTCTAAGACAACTGAATAATGGGAAAGACTTCTAAAACATATATATTGGAAGGGTATCGGACACCTATAGGTGTTTCTTATGAGTACTTTGCACAGTTCTATTTTCTAATCAAATTACAAAGTACTTTTGAAATATTAATATGCACTACTAATTAGAATCCTAAAAGGTGACTGAAAGTAGGACTTTAAAAAATTTATTAATAAAAACATTGAAAGCAGAAATCATTGCAATTATATCAGTCACATTATTCCTTTACTTCCACTTTTTATATATAATCATGGCATAACTTTATCGAAAAATGCATGGTTTTATCAGATGAGCTCATTAAAACTAATTTGAGATTATATTTAATCTAAACAATGAAAAATGACAGCTTTGCTTCAGTCTCTGTATTTTTCAGCAACTGCCAAGAATTCTTTTTCCACTATGAAGTGGGGCAGGGGTGGGGAGGAAGGAAAAGAAAAACCAAAAGCAAAATCAGAAAGATTCTGAATGTGAGCATGTGTCATGGTTTGAGATAGCCTCAAAAATCTAATTCCCTAGTCTAAGCCCCCTCCCACATCTCAACCTAATGTGAGATGGGTTTTTCCAGACAAAACACACCAGACTCCAAATGGAGGAAAGGGAATATATTACAATAACTATACAAATAAATATTATAACACATTATACACACGATCACAACTATCTCTACCATGACATATAGTATTTACAATGGATCAGATCTCTTCTCCCCTCCAAATAAAAGTCCAGGAGGGAAGAAGGACAGATCCCTTTCCAGTCTCAAAGCAGGAGTATCTTCTACAGCAGCAGGTTCTCTGTGTCTTCCACGCAGTAGTTGATAGCTGGATTTCTGCCAGCACTCACGAGGGAGGTATCCAAGTTCCCTCGGCCCCGTTGCCACCAAGCGAGGGGTCTTCCTCCGTGGACTACGTCACCCCAGACAAGGTCGTTCCTCCACGGTCATATCACGAGCACAGGGGGCTTCGTGATGGTCTGGTATCTTCAGGAGATTCAAGCTCCTTGCAGGGCCTCTGTGCCCTGCCTCAGGCTGCGAGTTTCTTTGTAGCTTGCAGCAAGGGAGGGTCCTCAAGGTCACCCTCTCTGCATTCCTCTCCGTCCCGGTCCAGCTTCCCAGGACGACTGAGCTTCTCAGCTCCTCTCTCTCTCCGGTGCTGCTGTACTCCAAGGCTCCTCTCAAATAGGAGTCCATCTACTCCTCCTTTCTCGGAGGTCTCAAAGGGGTTTGGGGGAGGTCTGGTTCAGTTCTTACCCCCAAAAACTCTGTCTCTCAGCTGCTGGCCCTCTTTCAGCTTGCAGAAGTTCTGTCTGCTTTGCTGCATGTTTTGTTTGCTGCTCCCTTATCTCCTGCCTCTGTGCTGCCGCTTTTCCTCCGGTCAGTCCTGGCTGCTGCTACTCCGGCCGCTGCCCACGGTGGAGAGAAAACTTCCAACCTTCATAGCTACAGACACATAGTCCAGCTTAACACTGTTCCAAGTCTCTGCAGTCCCCCCCCCAGTCAGGGGCTGGGGGGCCCCAGAGGGCCCAAGGGGCTCTGAGCCCCTTTCCTCGTGGCTCTACAACATGGTCACCTCTCCTGCAACAACCAAACTACAACTCTTCTCTTCCGGTCAGCTTGTGGAATGTTTACATTTTGTAGGAACTCCCATTGGACAAAACTTCAAAACTTCCAGGGGTTACCACCCCTTGGGGGTTTTACCATTTTTCTTAGCCTCTGGGGGAAAACAAGGTCCAAACCACTACAGCACATTAAGCCTTTGTAAGCAATTTGAAAGCACTCTTTAGAAAACCTGAAGTTTTCTTTTAGAAAACCTGAGCACCTGAGGACACCAACTAATGGAGACAGTATCTGTTGCTTTTAAGTGACTCATCTAAATTCAGTAAAATGCATCTAATAGAAGCAGACTGATATTCCAAAACATGCATTTGAGTAGCCATAATGAAAAACATAAACACTTAAAGCCAGGAGTGACATATTGCCTCCTAAGAACTGGTCAGCACTTAACAAAGCTAGCATTAAATTTTATAAGGAAATTTCCAGTTACGAAAGAAGAGTGGAAAGTGGGAACCATGTATTTTGTCAAGAGATATGGAACTTGTTCAACATCTCTAATGACAAAGAAAGCAAAAATTCCACTAAATTGAGCATTATGCGGATTGTTCAGATTTGATTTCAAAGTTACCTTACTGGGCAAATTCTGAGTTCAAACTATTCAAGACAAAAACTGTCCTTGAAATCAGCAGGTGTGTAGGTAGAAGGACAGGTCCTACAGACAGAAGTTTCTGCTTTGTGAGAATCCCAGAAAGCATGGAATTCAGCTGGAGCCAAAAACTGAAAGAATTTTTTTGACAATTTAAATATAACTTTGCAGCCTTCCAGGTCCTGAAGGAAGCCTACAAGAAAGATGGAGAGGGACTTTTTACAAGAGCGTATAGTGACGGAACAAGGGGGAATGGATTCAAACTGAAAAAGGGTAGGTTTAGATTAGATATTAGGAAAAAATTCTTTCCTGGAACAAGTTGACCAGAGAAGCTGTGGATGCCCCATCCCTGGCAGTGTTCAAGGCCAGGTTGGACGGGGCTCTGAGCAACCTGGTCTCATGGAAGGTGTCTCTGCCCATGGCAATCCCCCATTGGAACCAGGTGATCTTTAAGGTCCCTTCCAACCTAAACCATTCTATGATTCTGTGATAACTTCCTTAACTATCTATAATCTCTCCCACTAAAGGTTTGAAATTCACAATGCTAAATCAATACAACGAAGATGCATTGACTTCTCTTGAATTATTTTTTCCAGTGTATTGCAGACAGGATTTCTGTGCTGCATCTCACAGACCAGCATCCAAAACAAGCAATTTCACAACTACGAAGAGTTTAATGATTAATAAAAAGGAACTAGAGAAGGTCCTACAAGTATTAAAACAGCCCTGAAACAATGAAATGTTGTAAAGTGACCTTTACACAAATAAGAACTCAAAAATAGTTAAGATTTTGGTACACTATATCAACAAGGGACTGAGTGACTGTGAGAGACTGGTTTAGCATCTCAATGGATTATTTGATTATTGGGTCAAATCAATCAACTTGTGTGTGTCGGGGCAGGGGTCATGTCAGAGTCCTCATGGTAAGGCCTTCCACGGACGGCAAGTGGCCTGCATCGGAAGCCATGTGGCAGAGCCTGTCAATCAAAAGGTCTGCCTGGTAGCTCACCCGCACCACACCCCCTGGATCCTCTGGTTGGCTACAGCAACCCTCACTCTGGCCTGGAGGGCACTGAGTGCTCAGTTGAGCCAGATATCCTGCCTGGGAGGGATGGCCACAGTAGCCAAGGCACATAGAGGAGAACAAGGGCTCTATTTTGCCTTTTCGACAGGACCTGCAATCACCATGTGAAGTTCTGGATTTCCATAAGACCTTTCAGCGCTAGCTATGCAATTCTCTTATTCTAACCTCTTTCTTTACTCCTTCTTTCTTTTCTTAATCTCTTCCTTTCTTTATTTTTTCCCTGATCTCTTGTGGGTATTTTACTAAGTTGTACGGGATTGGTGTTTGCTGGGTACTTTAGTGAAATGCTGCTGCTTCTCCTTGGTTGTGTGTTACTCCTGTGAACCTTTTGTCAAAATGCCTATCGTCTCACTAAATTAGAAAAGTGTCTTGGGAAAAGGTGCGTGGCTTTTTCTCTTTATGTGAACACAAGGTATTAAAGAACTAAAGGCTCTGCAAAAGTTCACTGGGAACTCTTAAATTCTTAAATAAAAGTAAAATGGCTGGGTGGCTTGTTGTTTTGATCCGGGGCTTTACAGTGACATATTACTCTCTTTGCTTGTCTAAACTTGGATGGGGGGGGAGCTTCACAGACTACATGGAAAAATTATTGTAGTGGAATAAAAAGGAAAATTGTAGCTCTTTTTCTTTGCTGGCAAAATAGATTTGAATAAGGTACAATGTGCATACCAGCTACAGTACAATGATGAGAATATCAAGATGAATGTTTTCAGAGAGTGTTCTTTCTTCTCCTTTAACCTATCTATACAGAGTTAGAACCCTACTGAATTCAGGCTGGTCCTCATAGGCTAGGTGATTTTTCTATGCATCCCAAACAGCAAAGCTGATGCTTTGCTGTAAACAGCAAAGCTGATGCTTTGCTGTACAATATACAGCAGTTTATCATCCCTTGAGTAAAAAAATGGCTCAGTCTGAAATAACATCACTCATAAAAGCAGATAAAAGCATTGGTATCAACTAATATGGAATAAGTAAAATTTTTCAGTAAAAGGATTCCCCTTATTTCTTCTGAATCATCTGCTTTGTGAATTCTTTCATTCATAAAACTAGGCACTTAAATGCTCTAGACAAAACTATTTAAGTGTATAATAAAAATAATGATTTTCAGTTTTCATGAATCTACTGTCCATGTCTAAAAGCAACAAAGTCATCCTATTCTTTCACTTCAGAAAAGTTAATTTCTTTGAAACACTGTGATAGGGCAGGGAGGAAAAAGAGGGAGAGAAAGCAAAGGGTTCTTATGGTTTTTTTTATTTCCCAATCAATATGTATACATATTTATTATTTCACTACCACCACCAAAATAAAAATATTAAAAATTTCTTTTATGACCCATAGAGGACATCTGCCAACAGCAAAATGATTCTCAGAAATTCTAAAGTCTAAAAGTCTAAAATTTTATGAACTAAGAAGCTTGGTGGCTAATTCTTTGTATTTCAGTGATATGAGACATGGAGAATGACACAAAATGTGTCTGACAGAAACAGTTTCTCTCCAGAAATAAGAAGTTTATAGAGCATGACATGCATGACCATGACATTGATGAAAGGAAGATCTTCATACTGATGAACCTAGGATACAGCATTGGAAAAGTTTAATGGCCATTTCAGCTTATGCAGCTATCAAACATTATACATGTAATGTTTATTATGACCAATAAAACCTATTTCCAGTCCATTGCAAAGGGACTCTATTGAATGGTCAGTTTCCTAATGTCATCATCTTTGCTGCCATTGTGTAAAATCTAATGATAATTCCATTGCAGAGCATAGAAATGCTGCATGTAGATCAGATTAGCTGGGTCAATTTAAACGTTGTTACTGGGTCGATTATATTGGCTAAGGCAACATTGATTTAAAATAAATTCCCATATTGTTTCATTATCCTGTAGATGATGAGATTAGCTCAGTTGGGTAGAGCATAGCACTAATAATGCCAAGGTTGAGGGTTTTGAACCCTGTATGGGCCTTTCGCTTAGGAGTTGTACTTGAGGATAATTGTGAGTCCCTTCCAACTCAGAATATTCTCTGATTCTGTGAAACATGAACAGCTTCATGTACAGATTTATTCTTCAGATCTAAACAGATTCACAGGATGGCTTCTAATTCTGTGATATATCAATTTTAATAAAGACTAAAAAACTCTGTGTAAACCATATGTAGAGAATTAGTCACAGGTTTATGAAGTTGTCATAGTGTGGGAAAACAGAAAACAAAAGAACATTACAAATATGAAATCTAAAAGGATTCCACCTTGTATAGTTCAGTCAATGACTGATTTAGATTTCAGTTGGAGCGTATACAATTCAGAAAGAGCAGTAAGGTTTTTCCTTTTTAATTGAAAAAGATTATTGCAAAGTTTCAGGTCAAAAAAATCATTTTTACACCAAATTTTGGGGGAGGGGGTTTCCTTCATTTTATTTCTTAGTCTGACCATCTACCAGAGGAAGACACTTCTCAATTACACGAGGCCAAGGGTTAAAAATAAATAAAATCAGAACATAGAGTATTTTTACAGAGGTAAATTCAGGTGGAAACCGTTGTTTCCTAAAAACTCTAAATTTCACATTAAATTAGATATCCAATATAATGCGCTAATGCTTGCTAAGTCAATGAAGGGATCTCTCTGAAGTAAGTATTTGACATAGGTTTACTTGTTCTAAAAAACCCAGTTTGAAATTTTTTTTCCCCTCCACTACGGTGAAAGAAAAGGTGTTGAACGAGGGAGGGGGAGGGCGATTCACACACACAAAAGAACTAGCCAGCAGACCCACATTCCAAGCTAATGGTCCCCAGAAGACTGGGGGGGGGTGGTTGTCGCTGATAATGTCGGAACGGCCAAAGTGACACGAAAAAAGGTTCCAGCAAAGTTTATTCCAAGGAAAAAGCAGGGACAGCCACCCGGGGCTGCTGCGCAGCCCCTTAAGTACAGTTTTTGAACACACGTAATGCACACGGATAGGACAGTTCAAACTTTCACACCAGAATTCTTACAGCTAATAGGTGCATTTTCTAAACTCTACTTTCTCACAACAACTTTGCTCTTTCTCAAAACAGCCCAGTTCTTTCCCACAACAGTCCCGAGCACCTGTTCTTATTTTTCTCTCATGTTGATGTTTTTCCCAACCACTCTCGTTCAAAACAGGTCCTTGTTCTCATGAGACAGTGCTCCTGCTTTCATGAGACAGTGTTCTCTGTTCCCACGGGACAGCTTCTTCAGGATGCATCAGTATGTTGTCAGGATCAGGGCCTCCATTTTCAGTCCTCTCTTTCAGTCCATCTCAGGGGTATACTTTGATCTGGTCAACATCTGTTGCTTCGTCAGTATGTGCCAAGGTGCTGACAGACCCGCTGTCACCCGTGACAGGTGGTAATGTTTTTTCCTTTCTCCTCGGGAAACGGCATCGGCACTTTACTTTTGCCCTGACTCAGGGAGAGTGTGTGGGAAGAGAAGAGCTCCAGGGTTCATTTTGGTTTTGGCTGGGTCATCTGGTTGCCTTTGGCCCCGATCTGCCTTTGTTCTCCCACACCCTGTTCTGCCCGCAGCCCAGACCTGCTCAGATTTCATCAGAGAAAGCCAGGGCCATCTGCGGAGGAACCTTTGAGGAAGAGGCCGCCCCTTCCCTCCTCCGTTCCTGTGTTGGCAGCGACTTATACGCATTGACAAAGGGAGGTAATCCCAACCAGATCTAGCCACTGACAGCATGAGTCCATAGGAAAAAACCCTTTTTCCCCTTTTTCGCTTCCTCTTCTCGGTGTGGGGGAAACCCCATTTCGGCTTCTCCGGCACACCGCGGCCCCCACACGGTGACCGCCGGAGCTCAACAGCGCCCCCTGCTGGCCAACACCCAGCAACTGCAGGCTCCGCTCCTCCAGTGATCCAACACCATCCCCTGCTGATCGTGGTTAGAGTTGCACCAAAAGACAAAAAAGTACTGAACTGTTTTTGGAGGGAACCTTGGATACAGGATTGTTGTTTCGCTTTTTTTTGGTATTCTTTTGTTGTTCTGCCTATACACCTATATCCTTTAATAAAGGGCTGTTATCTTTTCTTTCTCACTATTTCCTCAACTGGAGCCTCTTAATTTCGGATTTACAATTCCTTAGAGGGAGGAGCTTGGTCTTTCTCATAGCTCATCCTCCTTAGCAAACACTTCAGTCTCATTAAATTGAGACAGTATTACATACTAAGACTGGCAGAATTCTATCAGTTGCTGATAAGATATAGAGACATTTCTCAAGATATGAAGCACAACTATAAAACATGACCTATGAAGTTAATTTGCAGATAAAAACTATGTTGAAAGTCTTCATTTACATTGCAAAGTCTAGCTGTTGGCATCTAGGGAAGGACTGAATCACAGTTTAATACACAACTGATTAATTGATGATCACATTTTCCATAAACCCAAATTAGGTCCTTCTGAAATGTATATCTGGAAAAGTACTCTGATTAGATACTGGTATTATTTACTGGTTACACAGTAAATATTTGACATTAATTACTTTCCTTGTGTCTTTTGAAATCATTATTGATTTTAATAGTGTGTATTTTGTTTGGTTTTTGATAACACCAAAGTAATATTAGTCTGTACATCCTATTTCATGAGCCTTGTATTTACAGCCTATCCCTCTTTGAATTTTAGTGATGTTAAGTCATGGTAATAGAACTATCTGTTCTCAGGTCTAGACTTCGGGTTGTTCTGTTTCTTTTACTGTTAAATATGCCCAAGGTTATTAAAGAGTTGTGGGCTTCATCTTTTCATTAATTATTACTATTCTGTAAACATCATATATCTAAGTATTATTACATATTTATCAATAATTAATAGAACACTCTAAACTTTTCTTCAGTGGAAGGTGCAAGTAATCAAACTCCTGCCAACAACAGAGGCAAGTATGCATTTGTTGTGATATCTGGATTATTAGATCTAGTGATTTTTAAACACCTAGTTACATGTCAAAGTGGAATATTCCAATATATCAATACCAATTTTGGTATTATCTTCAATATTTTAAAAAAATCTTATCAGCCTCAGGAACGTTTTTCTTATTAGCACCCCTTATGGGTACTCCTGGTCTATCTGAGAAAACATTGATTAAAGTCCCCAGAACTGCATCATTATGTCATTACAAATTAACTTTGAATTCATCTGCTGTATCATCTTGAAAATTCTCCCAGTTTCTAAGAAACAAAATAATTCATATAGAAAAGCCAGCTTAACAAAACTGAATCGCTCCATTATAACAGATACATTCATCTTTTGGCTCCTCATCTGCTCTATCTCTATCTATAAACAACATTTTGTTTATAAATTCACTGGAGTGGAAACTATCATTTACTATATAACTATATAACTATATAACTATATAACTATATAACTATATAATATAAGTTTTGATTACTTGAGGATCTCTAGGTGTCTCACCAACATAACTAGTAAATACAGAAGAAATGAGACCTAAGTAGGAGCACAATAACAGGTAATGTAGAAACTTCCCTACTGATGTCAAACTTCCCTACTGATGTAGAAACTTCCCTACTGTTGTGCATGATCTCTTTAACATAGACATCTGAAATATAATGATTTGGAGTGAAATTATGGCTCCAATGAAGTCCATGCTTTTTTTTTTTTCCCATCTTATTTTGGTAACAGTGTAACTTTAAGAATATTTGTGTATAAAATTAACTTTAGAAAATGGCATATGTTTTTGTTTTCCTCTGTTCTGCAATGGGTCTATTATTGTATTTACAAGTCCAATATGACAGAACATTCTTGTTTTCATCCTTGGTTTCATACAAGAGCTATTTCTTTTTTCTTTCAAGGTTATGAATCTGATAGCTGTGTGTCAGTTTTGTAGACTTGATAGATATATTCAGTTAAGGGAGGAGATCAAAGGGAAAGCTGATGGGCCTGAAAGTTTTGACTGTGACAGGATGAACTCATCACCGAGCATTGTGCTGACAAGTGTTGCTGTCAGGGCACAGTAAGAACCAGCTGCTTTCTTAGGGCTGGGGAGCCAAGAGCTGAGGGAGACCCCCATGCTGGCTGTGCCCTCACAAATGGGGCACCATCCACAGGGTCTGAACACAGTATGTAGAGCACAGTGATGGTAAGAGGGCCCGTCATCAGCAGTGAACCAAGTCCAGAGAAAGTCCTGTCAGGAGCTGTTGGTGATGGGGCCAGAGACAGGGCTGAAGACAGCTCTACCCTTCAGAAAAAGATTGAGCTGGGCTTGTGGGCGTTTTCAGGTGAGGCTGGTCAATAAGCCCATTCAGGGTCGTGAGTGAAATCAGGCCTCACAAAGAGCCACTTCCTTTTAATTCTTTTCTTTAGTTTCTTTTTTTCCTTCCTTTTTCTATCAACAGCAGACCTAACAAGATGAATACAGCTTGCCTCATTTCATTTGTGAATGGTATCCTGTGTAAACATCTATGAATAATACTTAAGAGTGTTGCAGTCCAAAATTTGGATACCAGCAGAAAAGGAAATGCTGAGTTTAAACAGAAAGCCTTGGGCCACAGGGACCGAGGAAAAACCCACCATCTAAAAGACCAGACAATATCCATTGACATTCATTCATGTGGACTGTCCTGTCTCCCCCAGTAGGATATGGAGAGACTCTGCTGTGATGCTATCAGTTCATGCAAAAGCCCCATTGTTTTCTTCCCACCCTGTGTAATCCTTATTTCGGGAAAAGCTGACCATCCTTCCTTGGTGTAATCCTGATTGCTGGAACTATCAATCCTTTTTCCCCCAAATGTAAATACTGGATCCGAGAAATGTAAATCCCTTTTTCCCCTTATGTCGCCCCTCCTACTGGAAATGCTAATGGGTTGCGGAATACCCTAGTTGGCATAAACTGGTCTCCTTATTAGCATATTAAGCCCCCAAGACCCTTAAATAAGCATTTTGTGTGTTCAATAAACTATTCCAATTTCTACCTCCATATCTGGGATCGTCTAGCTTTATTGGACCCATTACAAAGAGGATAAAATGCTGAAAGTCTTCTTCATACTTAAGGGAAATACAATTAAATTATCTTTAATTGTATCTATTGGATATGCTGAGTTCTTGAGCAGCCTCTTATGGAATGTTTTCATACACAGAGCTCCATCTGCCTGAATCTACAAATTAGCAGACAAATTAAACAAATAAGAGACTCTTTTTGCTTTCATATCTTTGGACTTTTACACTTACAAATGCTAATTTACTTGCACAGCCACACATCACAAAGAAAATTTCTTGATACTACTGAAGAGAGAGAAAGTTTTTCAGTGGAGCTGTGATTTCATACTTACTTGTTTGCTATTCTAACAGGTTTATGTGCGAATGTCGAGGATGTGTTTGGAAAGAGTGATCAACGCCTCCCCTGGGACCTGAAATAAAAGTAAAACAGTAACAGAGACTTTTGCATTTCAAAGAAGGTTCTTGAAACCGAGTTAGTTACGGAGAAAAATAAAACTGACTCTTTCTTTATTCTTTTACCTAGCTTAATACAATGCTTGTAAGACTCATGTTTTTCTTATTTATGCTCCCTGTATTTGTCAGTCAGATTTCCTCAGTCATTAACCCTTCTTTTGCTATTCTGTAATTTATTTTGTTAATTCATTTTACAAGAGAACATGCAAGGATTCTTGCTTCTCTGTTCAAGTGAAGCATAGTGCTTTATGCTAACCTTCACAAGTCATGCTGAACTTGTCAGTGATATTTATCATCCGAGTTTAAAAGGTTATCTATACATTTTCCAGTTGGACACGTCATTCATTAGTTTGTTTATTTTTTTTACTGATTTCTCAGCATGTAGTGATATGGGATTTGTGATCCATATGGTTTACATTTCAGAGCTGATCAGGTCAAAAAAAGATCAGTAGAAGCTGTTCAGTCACTTTGATTGATTTATCAGTTCTAATGACATCATACTGAGTGAAATGTTTTCAAGAATGCTACATAATCATAATCAAACTATCTTGCCTCAACATATGATAGTTCATTGAACTGAAAAGTGACACATAGAAAAGGAATGGAACCATTTAATTTTATCATCATGTTATTAAAAATATTAATTGAAAATCAGGTACTTAGTTATTCAATTTATCAATTGGAAAAAAAATAAATATTATGTTCTTAGCCTGTGAATTTGAAAACAACGTATTGGTTTTGTCTTAATAAAACAAATACATACCAGTAAAGCTGGATTAAAGCCAAAATGTGACAGTGCTTTTCAGTGACATTTAAGAAGTTATTAACTAAAAGAAAGCTTCTTCTAAAAGAAACTGGGTACTTCACAACATATATCTCATTAACTTTCAATGGGCTTTTTTGAAAATGAGGTGTCTAATTTATCACTTTTATAAGCAGTAGTAATGGAATACTATCCAGCATTTTCATATATCTCAACCCCAATACACGAATGTTGTAAAGGCACATTCATAAACCATCAATTTCTATGTTGATTTTTTGTTCTATTTAATTGCAGCTGAGATTGACCTCAGCACTTCTAAAATTGCAACCTATTTTTACCTAGATCTCTGGATTTCGAAAGGAAGCTTAAAAATAGGCATTCCAAGTAGACAACACTGGTTTCATTTATGTAATTTAATAGTTTGTCATCACCAAATATTGTAATAATATTCCTTTCATTTTGCCCTTGATCAAGCAGATAATTCATACCAACTGTTGAAGAAAATACTGGGAAGTAGACTGTGCATGCTACTAATATTTTGGATTCAAGTAGATTTTAGGTCAAAGGGAGGACAAAAACATAATTGAAACTAAAATTGTTCATTTCTTTCCCTTCCTTAAGGACTCTTCCTTTGCTTATTTAGGTGAGTTAGTGCTATCTGTAAGAATATTTCTGGTATACAGAAATTTCACAAATTTATGTGGAAAACTACTCACTGAAATCATTCTATGGACAATAATAGAAAAGTCCAAAACATCACTATACACAAAAGAAAGTCAAATAATTACAAATATCCACAAATCCAAATAAAATTATTGCAAATACCCATAGAAAATAAAACTTCTGTTTGTATAGCAAAGACTGACAAAAATACTGAGCAATTTATGTTTGGGAAAAAGATCAAAAATCCTTGTGAGACACCACTTTTACCATAGGAGTCATTCATCCCAAGAGAATTTTGAATGCATTAGGTTGTATGACTGAAATGGTATTTATATATCTTCTCTTTAAGGTGTTTAAAATATAGTTTATCTAATTACACTTTTGCTTGCTGGAGAGTTCCTTATCATTTATGGATGTTGACTCCCACAGTTTTGAAATCTAGAAATACCGCCAAAACTATAACTGATCCTATTCTTCATTTCAACAGGGTTTTTTACAGATAATGTGCAGAACATCAAAAAAGCTCCACTGCAGATATAGGAAAACCTCAGCCTATTATTCATGGAATTCTATCTGGGAATGTTCAAATATTATATAATTTAAAAAGCAACAAATGTGGAACTGAATTCTTTTTTCTTGCAATTAAGAAAAGTGTCACGGATATATGAGGATCACCAGTTATATCAAACACAAGCTGGAAAACTCCTACTATTTTCCCTGGGTATAAATTCTCTTCTTGAATTTCCCCATGCCACCACACATAGTGGTGTGTGGTCCAGCTGCCGCCAAGGGACCAGCAACAGAGAGCGAACAGGGGGAGTGATGGGAGATGGCCTTATTGTGGGAGGTCCCATGGGAGTTTGGAGGGGATAAGAACAGTTGGCAGGACAGGGACAGGCTCTCTTTGTTCCGGCATGGCAGTCAACAATGAGCAGCCACCTCTTGGGACCGTGGCCACTGTCGTCTTGCTCTCCCTGCCACGGGACCCAGCCAGCCTCCTACCCCTGCCTGCCATGCCTTGCTACATAGAGTCTGTGTTGCCCTGCACACCCATCGCTGGTGTTGCGCTGCATATCAGTGGCACCCTCACTGCTGCCACAGAACCTGGAGGAATTCCCTTTGTGTGTGGTGAGCGTCGCTGCCCAGGCACAGGTCTCCAAAGCTGTTGGCACAGCTGCAGCCAAGAAGAAACTGCTGCCTCTCTTTATTCTGGGATGGCAGCTGAGTTGATGAGCCCCTATGCTCCTGCCTGTGGCTTTGCTCCACATACCAGCGCTTTCACTACCAGCCGCCACCCTCCCGTGTTCCTCTGCTGCCGACTGCTGGGCCAGGGTGTCCCATCCTGCTCACCAGACACCAGGACTGTGCTGTTTTTAGACCACTGGTGCTTTCTGCCATTTTTTGTCTGCGCTGCCTAGGCACCCCCCTATCATCACTACAGCCAATTAGAAAGAACTGGGAACCTCCTTTGTGCACCTCTCCATGTGTCATCTGCCTGGCACGGCGGCGATTCCACTCCAACTCCATTGTAACTCCGTGACTTTGCTGGGACTGCATTGTTGCCTCAGTGACACAGAAGTGAAAAGAGTGATTTCTGGGTGACATTTTTCTCTGTTATTGTGTGGATGTTGCTTTTGTTCTGTTTTGTTCCTTGTTTTTAGTAAACTGTTATCTTTTTTCTATACTTTGCTCGAAAGTCTCATATTTTCAAATTGACAATAAGTCTGGGAGCTAGGGGTCTCTATTTCATTGGAGGTACTACCTCCTAGTGTACATTGTCTTTAACCCAAGACACCCGGCGAAGGACAAAAATTTTACTTGTGACTTAAGGTCTTTAGTACATAATAAAGACATGGTTATAGAATAGAAACAGTTGGAAGGGACATACAAGGATCACCTAGTGCAACTGGTTATAGTGGTCAGAAATCTCTCTTTTCAAAGAGCAAAGTTATAAATACCTTATAAACTAATAAAAACCATGGAGAATCAGAAAATCTGCAGGACAACCAGTAGAAATTTATCTTTCTCTCAAGATTTTTGGTTGTAAGAAATTCTAATTACCATAAAAAGTATCTTCAAAGACTCTGTGTATTGTAACAGGACTTTGGGAAGCTGACAGAACCTTGCTCCAGAGAGTAAGTCTAATAGATGGAGAGAAGTTGCAGGTTTGAAGGTCTACCAAAAAAAAATAAAATATTTTTAGACTTCGCACTAATTCATTATACACAGGGTATAGCAAGAAAATTTGTGCACCATATTTAAATGTATATATACTTTTTCAAAATTACTGCTTCCTGAGCCTCACTGTTAAAGGTTCATTTGCTAGAGTTCTAGCTCAGTTGACTGAGTCTCTGAATTTAGAGCCAAGTGCATTACCTGAGTGACAGCAGATCGAGCCTGCATAAATAAGTGAGGAGTTATCAGTGTAAAGAGTGCAATAGCTAATAGTTCCAATCCTTATTTTTAAATTAAGTGTAATACACATCCTCCTCCAGAATCACCAACCAGATTAAAAAATACAGTCTAAATGCACTGGTGTGAATTGACCCTGACTAGACACCAGACGCCCACCAAAGCCATTCTCTCACTCCCCTCCTCAGCTGGACAAGGGAGCAAAAGTAAAATAAAAGGCCTGTGGCTCAAGGTAAGAGCAGGAAGAGATCAGTCACCACTTACCATCAGAGGAAAACCAGTCCACACTTGGGGAAATTAGTTTGATTTATTACCAATCAGATCAGGATAATGAGAATAAAAAAGTAAATCTCAAAATCACCTTTTATCTGCATAGCACCACTCAGGATTGCATATGCTGTACCTAGTGGTATAGATCCCACACCTGGCAGTGGATCACAAAATGCTTCACCTATAGTAAAGCTCCACTAAACCACATGTGGTTATATTACATTTCTATTATAACTTATGCAATACCCATACAACATGCCAGACCTCTGAAGGGAGAATTTAAGCCATTTCTTAGACTATTACATTATAAAATTATTCTAATAGTCTAAGGTTTCATTCAGCTCTTTACTTTAGTCCCTAATACACAACATATTTTTGGTGTACTTAATTACCAATTTTGTTATATCAGTTCCCAGAAAGCCCTGGTTGTTACGTTCAATAAGCAGTCACATAACTGCCTTTGATGGGTCTAGATAAGAAATTAAAAATAATGGTGAAAGGATATAAAAAATGATGTATAGGCTGAACCTAGTTCTGATTTCAATTTCATTGACTGTATACTAATTTAACTGCACGGACTTAATAAACATATTATGATTTACACTGCTGCCACTCGCCTATATTTCAAACACAGATCATAATTCTATAATTCAGTGCTACCTAATCCCTTAAGGCAACAATGAAAGTCCTCTTTTTTAAAAAAAAATAGTATATATTTTTTAAAAAAGTGTATATATATAGATATACAAATATACATACAGACAGACATGCAAATGAAAAATTATATACAATATCTATAAATAAAAAAAAGCTGCTCAGGTATTATGCACCCTCTCAATAAAAAAGAATGGTTAAGGATAATAACTTTCTTTGCTAGCGTGTTAATTTACCTGTTTTGTGTAAAGAGGAGAAAAAATCAAGAGTAAATTTAAAAAATGAAATCAAGGAAGAACAATACTTTATGGGCATTCTTGCAGTAAAAGCAATTAAAACCCAACTGTTTCAGAAAAAAAATATGAACAGAGATTTAAGCACCAAAAATTTTTGTTCTTATGTTAAATATGCTGGTTTGTATTTATACTACTCATATCAACATATATTATGACACGTTGGTGTGGTTTATGAGTGATATTCCCCAATTTAATTTTCCCACTGAAACACTCCAAACCATGTGCCGCTTTGTCACTCCCCACTTCCCTTTCCCTTTCTCCTGCAGCGGGGTGGAGAGGAGAACTGGAGGCACAGAAGGTAAAGATTACGGGTTGAGATAAGAACAATTTACTGGAAACAGCAATGAAATAAGAAACAAACTAACAGCAGCAGTACCAATAACAGGATATACAAGAAAAGAGGTGAACGACTCACACGTTGCTCATCCTGCAGAAACCCCCCAAAATACCCAACCACTCCCTCTGCCACGCTACGTGACCTGGATGAGAGCCCTTCCCTCATCCCCAGAAAATGTCATGAGGTGGTAGAGAATAACTTTCATGTCCTTGTCATGCCCCCTCCTGACTACTGCAAAAATTAACCCTGTCCTTCCATTGAAGATACTTAATTTCCCCCTGAAAAGTCCACTTGTAAGGCAATTAGTATTTCTTTGCTAAGTACAATGCAGTTTGATTTCCAACAAGAAAACTTCCCTGTATAAATTTTGAGCTACCTTTACTCTGAGGTCACTACTAACAATGAAAAAGAAAAGCTTAATACAGCCCCTATGGAAAAGCATAGCCCTCTTCTAAAGAATCAATGAAAAATTTCAAACTAAATTTTAGGTTTGTGATTTCATCAGTCCTGCCTGGGTACTTCCTAGAATAATACTGCACCAAGATCCACTTTTAATTGTCACAAATTTTTCATGTAATAAAACTCTATGATTGTAAAAGCAAATATATGGGTATTAACTAAAATATCTTCATTTGTGACATTTACTGCTGATCTGGCTATTTTAAGCCCATACTTCAGGTTATCCAGTTCTTGTTGGTTTGTTTTTCCAATGTGAAAATCTTCAGACAGAGAGGCATGTGGTGCAACAAGCACTAGAACCTCTTTCAAACGGTGTCATAGGTTTACTTGTTCTAAAAATCCAAGCAGAAATTTTCCTTTCCCCTGTCCCGATGTAAGAGAAGGAGGTTGAACGAGGAGGGGGAAGGGGTAATTAACTATACAAAAGAACTAGCTGGCAGACCTGCATTCCCAGCTAATAGCCCTTCTAGAAAAACTGCAGGGAGGGGGAAGGATTTTTTCTGCTCCTCTCCTTGCAAACAGGGGACACTTCATTTTCTGCCATAACGGAGGCAAGGGGGGGGGGTATTGGAAAAACTTTGCGGCCATTTTTGCTCTTGATCTGGTCATCTAGCTGCTCTTCGGCCTCGGCTCGCCTGCGCACTGCCCTGTCTCCAGCCTGAATCTGGGGGAGTACCGACCGCAGCCAGTCGCAGACAATGTGAGTTTTGCAGGAAAGAAACCGCCCTTCTCTCCCCTTCTCCCCTTCCCCTCCTCGGTGAGGGGGAGATCTCCATTTCAGTTTCTCCTGTGCACTGGGGCTCCCACGCGGTGACCACCAAAGCCCAACAGCACCCCCTGCTGACCAACACAGAGCATTGCAGGCTCTGCTCCTCCAGTGATACAACACTACCCCCTTCCAACCGTGATTAGAATAGTGCAAGAGGACAGAGAAGTATCAAAACGTTTCTTTTTTTTTTTGAAGGCGACTTTTGGGTACAGGATTATTGTTAAGTTGTTTTTGCGTTCTTTTGCTGTTTTTTGCCAATATACATATATCCTCTAATAAAGGGTTGTTATTTCTTTCTTCTTTCCATACTTCCTCGATTGGAGCCTCTTAATTTCAGATTTACAATTGCTGAGACAGAGGAGTTTGGTCTACCTCATAACTCATCCTCCTTAGCAAAACACTTCAGTCTCCTTAAACTGAGACAAATGGAAACACAGAACTCTACTATAGCCACTGCAGCAGTTCAGTCACATTATTTTAATCACTCTGCAGCATTTACAGTTGTCAGGAAAAGGATTGCTTCCATTGGCTCCATCTGGCCCGCTGTTTGTCATCTTAATGGACATGCATTCCAGGTCTTCTTACGCCCATGGTCATGTTCAAATTCATCCGCCCCAGTGGAATACTTAACAAGAGCAATTTTTAGAAAAAAACATAGTTGAATGAACCATCAGACTTGGTCTTCAGGGTTAATAGCTATTTACCTAATTAAAATGCTTAGAAAACATTTTTTCAGGCTTTCTGTGGCTATTAGCTTTTTGTTTTGGTTTGGTTTTCCCCTTTTTGCCCTCCATTAGTTATTTTTCCATCATCAAGAATGATTTTTGTTTTACAATAGTGAAGGGAGTAAATTAAGGTGTGGACCTAACTATCATCCTCTCAAAACTTATAGAAGGACCTAACTCTGGAATAGAGAACGCTCATGTAGAGTTACAGCAAAGGTACAGCTCAGTGAAGCTCAGTGGTACTGCCTTCCCTTTTGGGAAACTGCATCATCCCTCAAAACTTTGTCAAAAATACAACAGAATACAGACATATCCATCTGGCTTTAAGGTTTTTTTCTAGGTTTAGAAGACTGAGGGGAGGGACATTTGTGATTAAAAATTTTTTGGCACCCCAAACAGGAAGTTTGGCACTTGTTGTCCTAAAGTTGTGTTACCCCTGTAAAGTCTAGTAATTTATGCATATTTCATACATGTGCATGCCTAATAATTTAGAGAAATTCATAGGTTAAGAGAACACAGAAAAGTCTAGCCTAAATAAACATTGATTTAGAGGACAAAAATCAGACAAAAAAGAAAGAAAGAGAAAAAAAAACAACAAAAAAAAAAGAACAAGAAAAGGAAAAAAAAAAAGAGTAAAAGACAGTTGTAATGACCTACCTTCATAATTTGCAAGTGAAGTGATAACTGAAAAATAATTGTTTTAAAATATCTATACCTCAGTGGTAGGTAGCTGATTCATGCAACTGTGAATGAGACTGCAATAGTGAATCACATTCCAGGATCCAGCTACCAGTAAATCAGATATCTTAGAGACATTTGTCTCATGTTTCTGTTTTACACATGTACATACCCACACAGCAGTTTTAGCTTCAGTAGATACTTTGGAAATGAATTTTAATGGAGCTTCATAAAACAAACATTTGCACTAATTTAAATGACATTAATGTATTTTTATCGATCCCATTTGCCATTGCTTTGGTTCTACAAATTTTCTCTCTGCACTCACATTCCTAAGATTAATAAAATTAATATTTTTTGAAAATTGCGGTGTCCCTGTAATTACTTTAGATACAAATTGCACACATTTTATTGCCTTCATTAAGCCTGTAGTCATATGTGGCTCAGAGGATTAGTAATTAGGTGATTAATGGACAGTTTACTCTACTTTTCCAGTCTGCCTTCCAATTTTTTTTTTCCATCCGCTCATAGCTTCTGGAAGCAGTTGTAGCCTTTTCATGTTGACATATCTCTTCTTCCCTGGCTGAAGGAATCACCTACATGGAGTTTCAGAAAACAAACAGTCTTATAAATCAGCACAGAATTACACAGAAATTAGTTTACTTCATTGAAAAGCTTTCTTTCTAACTAAATGTTGCTGCATGTAGTAATGAAAACTGTGACCCTGCAAATCATAATATGGTTATTGACAATTAATTAAGGACAAGAACTCTTTTATTCCCTACAATATTAACAGTCTAGATTCCCAGCAGATAGCCCACATGCTCTTAAATTTACCAGTAGTTTTGAGAAAGGAATGTAATGAAATTTAGGAAACCAGAAATAGGCAAAACAGCAAATTGCAAATTCTGCTTGTGCTCTTCCAACAACCCAGGGAGCCAAAACCTGCCTGAGCTTTTGCTTTGCATTGCTCAGCACCACATGTGCTAGTTATGCTGGGCATCCAATGCTGCAGATATGGCAGCGGCATCCCCTTCTCCTCGTGGCTTTAGAACATGGCCCCTCTTCTCCAACATCAACTACAACATCCTTCTTTTCCGGTTTGGTGTGATATGTTTAATTTTGCAAGAGTGAGGGGGTAGAGAGTTGTGGTGGGGGAAAAAAGTTTTCCCCCTAGAGTTAAAAAAAATGGTAACCATCGAGGGCGTGGTGTCCCTTTGGGTTTGAGACAATGAGTGCTCCTGCAAAATATAAACATTATCACAACCAGACCGGAAAAGAAGATTGATCTTGTAGTTACTGCAGAGAGTAGCCTTGTTTTAAAGCCACGAGGAGAAGGGGCAGGAGTCCCCCCTGGGGGGCCACAGCTCCCCCTGGGCCCCCAGATGGGGCTGCAGGAACTTGGAACAGTATTAAAGTGGGCCAGGTGTATGTAGCTAAGAGCTGGGGAAGTTTTTCCACTGTGAGTGGGAGCAGAGGACTGAAAAGCAGTGGCAGAAACAGCACTGACCGGAGAACAGTGGCAAAGAGCCAAAAGAGATAAGAAGAAGCAGCAAAGCTGGCATTGCAGCCAAGGAGAAGAGACACAGAGAGACGTCTGATGGAGACAGAGCAGAACTAAGCTCTATAGAGAGAGAGAGTTTGGGGTAAGAACTGAAACAAACTCCCTAAACCCCTCTGAGACCTCCTTAGGGAGGAGGAGGAGATGGACTCCTATTTGAGAGGAGTCTTGGAGTGCAGCATGCACTGGAGAGAGAGAGGAGCTAAGAAGCTCAAGACGTCCCGGAGCTGGACCGAGATGGCCAGACGGAATGCGGAGGGGGTGACCTTGGCCCTCCCCCGTCGAGACAGAGCACAGGAGCTCTGACAGAACGGTTGAGGCAAAGGCTTTTAATTGAAAGCTGCCCGAGACGTTCTGACTCAAGGGAGCTTGAATCCTCTGAGGAAGGGACCTTCATGGGGATCTTACCCCCCATGATATGATGTGGTGAAGTGAGTTCTGTCCCTGCTATGCAGCCCACAGAAGAGAGAGAGACCTTCCATTGGAGTCGAAAAGCCGAGAGGGGTAGAGGAGACCCCCCTTGTGTGTATTGGAAAGAGATCCAGCTACAACAATCCAGTTACAGCTGCTGCATGGAAGAAGAGAGGCTGCTGCTCTGAGAGTGGAAAGGATCTTTCCTTCTCCCTTCTGGACTTTTATTGGAGGGAGAAGAGATTGATCCATTGTAAATACTGATTTATCATAGGAGAGATAGTTAAGACTATGTATATGATGTATTGTAATATTTATTTGTGCAGTGATTGTAATTTAATTCCCTTTTCCCCCATATTGAGTCTTGTGTAGTGTCTGGAAAACCCATCTCACACTGGGTTGAGATGTGGGAGGGGGGCTTGGACTCAGGAATTGGATTTTAGGGGTCTCAAACCAGGACTGTATTGTACACTAATCCACAAAGCAAAGTAAAGCTTGGAGTTTTTAAAGTCTCTAGTTAAATTTATATGCAAGCCTATAAAAATTGATATGAAATAGTCATTGTATGTAGCCATAAAAAGTCCATTAGATATATCAGATTAATTGTTTGTAGGTGTGGATTATCTGGTGTATAGGTAACATGGAAGTCATTTACCACAGATGATCTGTTAAAATGATGAAACATTTGTTCTTCTCAGCATGAGCTTCCAGTCGCTCAGAGGGTCTGCTCCTTAAATACCATGCCAATGCACTCTTGAGCCAAGGATCTAGCTGCAGATGGAGTCAGAGGCTTTTTACTTCTTTAAAGCATTAGGCTTTCAAGCACCGAGCTAGAGCTGAAGCAATCAACAGCTACCAGAACATGATGACTGTTCCAGGGTGGTCTTAGTCCTTCAAACGTATCCTGCTCAGTCAACAGAACGAGGATACCTACAAAACAAACTCAGCACCAACAGAATAGACATATAAAATACTCTAAGTGATTGCAAATATCCTGCAAAATCATATTCTTTTAATCTCTAGTTAGCTTTCAGTTAAGTATGCTCTGCCTACAGCACTGATGGATCAATAAAGGATGCAAAAAGCAAAGCATTTTGAAAGGTGTAAGTCTGTGCTTTGGTTTTGGCGTCAGTATCCAAAACAGCTAAAGCTATTGGAGCTTTAGAATTTCATCAAATGCAAATTGTCAGCTTTGGTACACAGAAGGTTAACACTAATTCTTAGCCCTGGAGCGATATATGAAAATATACAGTCAGAGACTTCAGGAAACCCATCTACATTTTGTACATTTTTCACTTCATCAGCTACTCTGGTGGTAGCCAGTAGACCAAATTTCAGCAAATTTGTGCTCCTGACAGCAGTCACATCAAATTACAGAATCTTCCAGACTTAGCTGGCACCCTCATCTTAGCCTTTCTATCAAATAATATGCCTGTTGCCTTCATCATGCCTTAATTATGTGAAAATCAGCAGACTGCTGCTTGTGCCAGCAAAGAAAATGGGGAAAGAATTGTGTTCTTTCCAATGGATATGTCTGGACACACTTCAGAGACATCTGATTTGATTACCAGTAACAATATTCCATTGACGTTCTTTTTATATCTATAGCTTAAGGCCCTTTTCCTAAAGAATTAGGTTATGCATGCACATAATAACCTGAATAATTTTTTTCTTGGTGACAGAGATACTGCGAATTTTAGTTCTGATTTTCCAACAGATGCTACTTGGTAGATTAATATGATGTATCCCTAGGGCCACTATATTATGTTAAAGAAAAGATTAGGAGGGTGGGTGAAGGTTGTTTACTGCAGAGGAATAAATCTTATGGGAGACACATGAAATACCTTATCCTAGTCCCAGACCAAAGTGTTCTAATTTCTTGGAATCAAACACAAAGTCCAAAGGGAATCAAGGTCAACACAACAAACTAGGTGATCCAACATCAACATAATTACATTCTATCGACCCAGAAGAAATTCTAGAAGAAACACAGATACCGCTGGATGCCGGAATGGTATCTATCAATTTCTGGCCTCTGGGTTGTGTCATTACCTGACATCTTCACTGCTAAAACCTTTCCTTCAGAATCTTCTCCTCATTTCTATAACCTGATTATTTACACTGGATGCTAGCACCTAACAAACTGTTCCAGGCTAAATTCTACCAGTCTGCATCATAAAAGGGATTTTGTTCCTTGGAACATCCTGCCTTTCATTATCAATGAAAAATATTTTAAAATAGGCTTCTTTAGAAATCAAATTCTGATATTTGCCATGCATTTATCCTAAGGCATCCCAGGAAACCTGACCAGAGGGATTGTCTGAGGACTCTTGTCTGCCTTAGTTATAAAAGAACCAAACCTCACCAACTTCACAAATAAGAAAGGATAATAATTAAACATCAAAGAAAAATGGAAAAAAAAGAAAACTATGCATGGACAAATTGACCGGTCTATATCCGATATATAATAGATCTCCCTCTTTTCTCTCTTTTACCTAGTATCTCACTGGGACAGGGGTCTGATCTGTGTGCCCACAATACACTATCAATTACAGAAAAGTAATCAAACTCATGCGTGACAAATATGTTTTACAAATGTTTCTTGCTAATGGCCCAGCATAACTGCTCTTTTCAAGGATGTCCTCCGGAACACTGAGGACAGCTGAAAACACAAACAAGAAAACTACACTGGAAAGATAAAAAGAAACAGAGTATAAGGATTGTCTGTTTCTCACAGTCTGATGACTTTTCAGGGTGAGAGAAACAGACTGTTATTGGCAAGAAATTAATATTAAAATATAAAATAAAAGGTACATTCGGTCAAGTCCTAAGTCTGTGAAGCACCGTGAGTGTGAACTGTAAAAAGCATTCAATTGTTACAACTGTATTGAACTGTACACTATGCATTTCTTTTTGCTTATTGCCTCATGCCACAAATATTCCCTAATTCCAAATCTCAGCCACATGCAGGAAAATATATTTGTGCTGCAATCTAAATGGTCTAATAAAAACAACATTCAACCATTTGGAACTGAAATATTCATGAGATACTCAGGGAAAAATGAAACTGAATTGCTTCAGCTATCCTAAAGGAACAAAAGTCAAGAAAACACAGGAATAACTAGAAAGTGTTCTACTGTGCCTTCAAACTTTGCTTTTTATTTTTATTTTGCCTTTTACTCCTCTTACTTCAAATCAAGCAACTTCATTCCAATTTAGTAGATATCACTCCTGGCTACCCAGGTTGCTCACATCCATCTATTTAAATTTTAGCCTGTATTAAGCTACTATGAAACGATAATAGGAATTCTGCCCAACTCAGTGAACTTCCTCTGCCACAGTATAGTCATAGAGCCAGATAATGTATTTATGTGAGTGTTTGCATTTTCATGTGAGTCCAAATAAATGCCAAAATTAATTTTAAAAGTTTCCTGAAATTGAATACTTAATCTTAGCGAAAACTGCATATCCCTTGCTTGTTATAATTTAAAGATATTACTTTGCTGAGAACTAGCTCTAGGCTCAAGCTTCTTGAGACACTTGTATTAACTGACCATTTCCTGCTTCAATAGAACATATGACCCAAATAATAAAAACAGTTTCCTAATTAAAATTACAAACAGTATAACTCAATTATCTTACATCATTATTTAGAAATCTGGGTCAGTGCTGTTCTTGCCAGGAATTAAATGAATCTAGAAATAATGCACACTGGGAGCAGCTATCTTAAACTACTGCAGCTCTATCCCTCAGACCCTTATGACTGACATCTGCAGCTAAAAAGGATGTGCCTCTTCAGTATCTGTTGGTCTGGGTGAGCAGAAATTAATTTCACATGATTCTGCATATGTTTATTATTCTTTATTCTTAGCATCTCTCTAGCTATATCTGTAATGGCAAATATAATTGTCACCTTTCTCTCCTTTTTAATGGATGCCCCTTTTCACAAGAGAAAATGGAGCATACCAGCAACAACATGCAGAAGTCCTCTGTCTCCCATTTCCCAAATGTCTTCAACTAACCTATGCTTTTTTCTCTCAACATTATACATAGGAAGGCAACTAAAACCTAAATACAAAATAAAGCAGATAATCAGCCAGCTAAGTCTGTGATACATGGAAATAAGAGAAATTTTACAGAACTCAAAACTTTACAAGGAACCTTTGATCTACTGCTGATCTACTCTGAACATTTTAGATTATGTCCCAGCTGCCAAGATTACCTTTAACTCCTACACTGCAATTTTCCCCTCCTAAACCCTGATGCAACAGCCAGCACTGCCTACCCACAACTTCTTTACACATCATATAAGGGCAAAGGTTGCTCTGTCTGCAGCTAGACTACTCTCTTCCAGCTCCCCAAAGCTCTTTGTCAGCAGCTTTCTGCATCGACTCTATACATTACCAGCTGTTTGAAGCCCTAGTTTGGGCTTCTGCATCAACACCTAAACAATGTTTAAAGTCAGGAAATATTAACTACATTCAAAAACATATCTCTAAATCCAAGATTGGCTTAAAAACATTTAAATTCTTGCCCACTAAAAGATATTTCTTGCCCACTAAAGAATAGTATAAAGATTTGGTATGAATTATTGTCAACTCAGCTTTTCTGAGTATAAGAAAATTAATAGACTAGGGGAGGGGAAAAAACTAAGTTTTTCTTCTAGAAAACTGATTTTTCCTATTGACTTGTTAACTGACAATTTTTGACACGTTCTTTAATGCTAACAACCATTTTTTCTAAGGTAAAATGTGTTTTGCCAGTTTCTTACAGTTTTTAAATCTTCACATAATATGTACCATTGAGAGAAGTCTCATGGATGCAGAATACAAATATTAATAGAGGATTTGGAAACTGAAAAACTAAACACTACCTTACTTAATGTTTTTGTATTTGCATCAAGCTGTCATGTGCTTACAACAGTACAGATAAAACAGGATCTTAATGTTTTTGCATCAAAGAAGCTTGTAAGCTAATTTGATTTGATCCAACTGCTTTACCCTGCAATCCCTCTATACGTAGAGCCTTAATCATGACGTCTTAAAAAACTTAAGGTGCTGAGAGAGACTGGATTCCTATCTCACTAGATTATGTAATTATTGGGTTGAATCAATCAACTTGTGTGTGCTGGGGGAGGGGCCAGGTCGGCCAGCCCTACAGCCTCATGGCAGCCACAGCAGACCACATCGAAGCCACATGGCACAGCCTCACGGAAGGTGTCAATTAAAGGGCCCACCTGGTAGTCTGCCCACACCACGCCCCCTGGAGCCTCTAATTGGCTGCACCACTCCTCACTCAGGCCTGGAGAGCACGGAGTGGTCACTGAGCCAGGTGTCCCGCTTGGGAGGGGTGGCCACGCTGGCCAGACCATATAAATAGAGGGGCACAGTGTCTCCTCTTTCTCCTCTCCAGCAATCACCACCTGGAAGATTGTCAGTGGTAACTATTGTTCTCTTATTCTAATCTCTTGCTTTACTCCTTCTCTGTTCTCTCTCTCTTTACTCCTGTTTCTTCTCTTAATCTCTCTGTTTCCTTAGTCTCTTGTGGTTAATTTAAACCAGTGGGTTGTATTTTACTGAGTTGTGGGTTGCTGTTTGCTGAGTGCTTTGTGGAATCTTCTTGATTGTGTGTTACCCCTGTGAACCTTTTGCCAAAATGCATATTTTCTCACTAAATTAAAAGAAATCTCTTCAGAAAAAGTGTGTACCGTTTTCTCTCTATGTGACCTCAAGGTATTAAAGAACCAAAGGCTCTGCAAGATTTTGGTGGGAACTCTTGAAGTGTTAAATAAAAATAATACTCCCGGTAAAGCTTGAGGCTTCTGGACTGGGGTGTTATAGGTGCCATTCAAATTTCCAGATTATAAACTTAGTTTTTGGATGATACCTTGTTCCACAGTGGCTCTTTTGCTCAATTTATACTGTGTATTTTCTGAAGTGTTTAGGAATCACTCTGGGATACCAAGTGTTTCAAAGGCATGAGAATGTGCATCCTCCCCGTTGAATGTAGTCTTCAATGTTAAGCCACACAAAATTCTTCTTTCCACTTTTACAAATATCTGCAAAATATTATGAGAAAAAAACCATCTCTTTACTTTTTAGTAAAAAAAAAATGCTTTTATTAACATAAGTTTCCGTTTGCTTTTCAGAAAAACATTTGCTGGAAAATTAAGGGTTTAAGAATGAAGAGGACTTCAAGACATCATATAGTGAATAAAGAAAGACCAACCCAAACAAGTTTTTGTTTCTCTTTTTTGAAGGCATTCTATGCAGCAGAAAAGTAATATATATTGTTTCATATTTGTAAATCAACCATTAGTTTTGTTTGTTGAAATTATTAACCTGCAGTCCCGTTTGATTCCTAGTTTGAAAAATATATATTCTGTTTCTGTGCCTATTAACAGAATTCTGAATCCAGTTCAGTTAAGTCTGCTCAACTTTGTGGCTATTGTTAAGAAACATAAGTATTTATATTAGCATTTTTATTCAAGGAAATTTATTTATAAGGGAAACAAGACCCATAATTCAAATGTCAACTTTAAAAAAATTATTTATTTGAACTATGTAAAAACTAAGTTAGAATTTATTCATAAAAATAGTGTAAGAAGATATAAATAAATGAAAGTTAAAGTATAGTACTTTTGACAACTTTAATAATATTTATCATCCTCTAAAACATCATCTAAGCTTCTATTCTGCAATATCATTTTGTTATTTCATCATTTCGACTGGAGAGCTACTCAAACCATTGGATTTCAAAAAGATCTCAAGTGATTCTATGTCTTGTAAACCAGACATGTTCAATAAATAAACTTCCTAATATGAAGAAATTAATGACAAATTATTTTCTGAATCTCCCCTTTGCAGAGCACTGCTGCTCAGGAATTGCCAGCAAACAGTGGTTATATTAAACCTTTATCTATTGAGTTATTTGAGCTTTAGACTTCAATCTGTACTATAGATTATACATTTTTCTTCTAAGGTATCTTTTGTTATTTTCCTAAAAAGAAAGTCTATTCTTCACAGCACATGTGGAATAGTAAGATATCTGTACTGCATGGAAGAACATGTGCTTTTTTTGCCTCATATTGATACATCAATTAAACTTTGATTAATGTTTGGCTCAGTGTCACATAAATTTGCCTAAGGGCTGATACCACATAAACCAAGATGGTTGGATGTGACCTCTCTTAAAACACTGCATTCAGTGCATCCCATGTATTCCTTTTCAAGCACAGGTTTGCTTTGTCTCACTGCAGAAAATTTCTGACACGTAGAATGAAGACCTAGAAACACCCATCCTGTGTCTTTTGTTTGCAATCAAACATGGCTAAGAATGCAACCAGAAATATTCTTACAGTGCAAATTACAAGTTTCAATAATCTACTTTAGAGTTTACACTCTATTTGCTACTCCTTTTATTTGCATGATAAAATAAAACTGACAAACTGGAAGATTTACAAAGCTGTCTCATTCTTTCAAAATAAGAATTCTAGATACATCTCAAATACTTTGATCAAAATTTTCTTGACTCATTCAAATCTATTGTCTGATTTAAGTCATCTTTACAAGCAATCAAGCCATGTGTCTCTATACTCAGGCAAGGAATGGCTAATGCTGTGATGAGCTCCACAGCAGCTTCCTTTTAATAAAGCAATAAACTGACTTCCAAGTATTTGGCAATGCCAACCAGGAAGGGTGTAATCATACAAATAGGTAGTTCTAAATAGTTTGCATATGAGTTCCAGACATGCAGGGGGAGACAGTGTGCTAGGAATGCAGAAAATAAACTTCAGTACACAATAACTTATGTGTTAAGAATTCAATTGTCCCCTTGATAATACCATGATAAATTATCCTGTTTAACATGGACAAAGTATATAAAACATTTTTAAATGTACAGCTTCCATCTTTTGGTCGCAACAAATTTGGAGCACCATCTCATAGATTTAATGGCTGCAGTAATGTGGCCAAAGGTTCACTGATCTAGTAAAAGCATTTCTAGAATTATGAAGTCATTAAAAGTCATTAAAAACAAGTAGAGATAACAAGTGAGAAATACATAGACAGTGATGTTAAAAAAAAAAACAAAACAAAAAGCTGATTGACAAGGAGTCACTAGTATCACTTTTGATGTATTTAATCAATATTGATTGTACAGTTTAATGACACTCATTGTGGTCAATAACTCTATATTGTTATCTATGGAAATAATTTCATAATTTCATTGTCCATAATTATGGAATTAATGTATGAAGCACAGTACTTGATGTACTATTCAGTATTTATGGTGAAGTCATCTGTGTCATCTCTATCATTTAGCACTGGGAAAGATCCAGTTACAGACAAATTCAAACTGTAATTAGAATGACGAGTCAAATTTACACTTGCTCAGTGGTAGGTATCTATAAAGCGACCAGATTTCTCGGTTACTTCAGATGACTTTTCTCAAAATGTCTATGAATGTTTATCAGTGTCTCCATTTATATTTGAATATGATATGCATTAAGTAATTAGACATTTGAAATAACTGTTAGAATTGTTAGCTGGCTCTCTCTTCTCAAAAGGCCAAAGTAGCTCACAATGGCTAATAACTAAATATTTCATGTGTAAAAGGATATGCAGACGCAATTACTGCTGCAACCTCATCCAAGCAGCCAAGTCTAATTAAGTGCCAAGCTAGAGTTACAAAAGGTTTATGAAACTTCCCCTCAAAAATGATGACTCAGCTATGGTGACACATAGACAATAAAACTACCTCCAGGAGCAAGAAGAACAAGACTTTTATATAGCTTTGTGAGTAATGTTATGGAAAGACCCTGTTCTCCCACACTATTCAAAATATATTATTGAAATTAAAACACAATTGAAACATTCAACCTGTAGTCAAGAAAGAAAACTTGTTGTAATATTCCCACCTTCATTAACACATCCCTAAATCTGTTTAAATTGTTCTTCCCTTCAAATCAAACATAGGAAGCTCTCATAAGACTTACCTCTTTCCATTTGTTATTATTTACATTTCTAATTACTAGTATATCCTATTAATGATTATCTTAATTATTACTAAATTGATCACTAAAATATGAATGTTCTGTATTCTGTTTATCAGCACATACAAACTATAGAGGTCTATGAATGAGAGTACTGTGTTAGATATTCAGAAATAAAGATGGGAAGGAAATATTATTGGTCCATCAACCTTCCAGTTTTAAAACAGCTTTCCTCATTCCACATTGCACTCAGACAGAGCTTTCAACTTCTCGTAAAAGTCTTGACAGAGTAATAAGTCCATATTTTTATCTAGCCTTAGTGTGTACTATGTAAAGAGACTGTACATATCTCAGAGAAGATGTCAGACCTTCATATATCACCAAGTATTACAACAAATGTCTGATTCTTAAGAATAAAAGATATAAAGATGACATAAACACATTTTCTATTGTTTGTCATCCTACACATATACACCGACATTCTTCATAATTTCTTCTTAATGCTGCAATGACTTCCTCATTTGAGAATCAACTCTCAGAAATAAAAGGTAATCAGTGTGGCTTTATCACATCCCATTATTTCTAGAAGTGGCTGCCTATCTTATGTTAGAACAAGGTTTCTTCTTTTACTTCTTCCACAGAGCTCTGTCATTTTCATTGTATCTGTGCTGAATAATATTGATCCTTTTTTAATTTAAAAATGTAATAGTGTTTCAAGTCAATTCCTGCCAGATTACTCTTCATGTAGAGCAACAGAGCTATGCTAATACTTGATGTGGTAACAATGCAGAATTTGCTCAGATTTTACTATTAGGAGACATTAAACTCTTCATGTGTGGTATGCTAATCTTGTTCTAATTCTTCATCCATCTCTTATGAACTTTCCTCCATTCCCTAAATCTACTGACAATCCCATGCCACTGAATATTATTACAGTTCCTAGAACTGTTCAGGATACATTTTATCTTGCTCAAGGAGTCCTTCTGATGATATGAATATGTACATGGAATATCTTAAACTGATTGGCAACCAGTCACCTTTTCCTCAGTCAAGACAGCTATTTAGTATTTTAATATCTTCTCTTAAAAATGCAAGAAAGAATGCAGAAGTTTAACACCGCCTTTAAAAGTTCTGATTTTCCTTCCTACTCAAGCAGTAGTGTCTACACTATGTGCTAATCAAATACCATTCAGTTAAGGGGATGAAATACCAGGCTTACTTAAAGAAGCTATAAATAAAGTTTATTTGTTTCAGTAAGGACCTTAGCAAAGGACAGGTTGCTGTCTTTGGTCGTGCTGGGCAGCTTTCTTACTGCTCTTAATACTAGTTTCGTGATAACCTCATAAATTTCTCATGGGTAATCAACCTGGGAGCCAGGTGCTGTGAAAGCTCCTTCTCCCGCTGAGTGAGCACAAGTCATGTCAGCCTGTAAACCGCTCTGATTATTAACATGAGCTGCACAACTCTTCTTAAAATCTGTGAGCCAAATGCTGTATTGAGTCATTGTTAGAACCATCTTTAACAGTGTCTTCCAATCGTGGGGCATGAACAACATGTGTTACATAAGGTTTCCAAATAGGAAAACATATGGGGCAAGGAGACACCGCTTTCTTTAACAGTCTGCCTCGGTTCCTTCATTGCCTCATACAGCAGCCTTTGGAACTGAGGGTTTTGTCACGGTCTGTATATTATGAGACATGCATTTAATCACTTCCCAGTCCTCTGCTCGTAATGCCTCCTCCCGACACCTTTACCATCTGCTTATGGAAACACTTGTGCCTGCACCTCCATTCTCAGTCTGAGGGACGATGGCTGACCCCTCTCCAGCATCCTCCATTATCTCACTCCTTACCGGACCAAGGCACCCAGTCTCCAACAAGGGCATGTGAGAAAGTGGCCGCTGGACCAGAAAAGAAGGACCCTCTTCTGCCGCGCGGCTTGGACAAAATGGCTGTGAGGCCAGGAGAGATGGACCCTCTTCCACCACATGGCTAGGGGAAAATGGCAGTCCCCAGTCAGCCACGCAGACGCCACATGGCCGCAGCTCTGCAGCCACCCTGTGGCCAGGTTCACCCTGCATGCATCCCTCTATTTCGCGGCAGGAATCTGGGAACCGCCCCCTGGTAACAGTCCTGTGGTTTGAATTACATATTTGTGCCCGCAAAACCTTGGCACATAGCTACCACCCACAACATCCCCCACCCATCCTTGGCTGTGGGAATACAAGACTGACTCCGAGAACATACTTTCTCCTTCCCAAATTCTCTCCTCCTGTGTTCCCAGCAGTTCCTCTCCACCCCCATCTCTGTATCCTGTCTCTAGGGGAATTCTGTGTCTGTCGGGGCTTGTGAGGGGAACAGGAGGGTTAGTGTCTATTTCCATGGAGGGATTGGCTCTCCTCTGTGTGCCCTTTAAGGCTTCCATGACCTCCATCCAGGTGGTAAGGTTTCTAAATGCCTCCACATCTCCCAGCATTGCTCTGTCTCTTAAAGTCTTCCTCATTTTTTGCCAAGTAGTCACACTTAGAGTCCCGGCCAGGGGGAACCCCGGTGCAGCTTTGCTGATCCATTTTAATAGCTCGACTAATTTGGTTTCTTTAATTTCTTACGAGTACTTTTTAAGTATTTGGCTTAAGGCTTCAGCATTTTTCTCTAGGTCTCGGGAAGTATGCTTCCCCATCCTCTCTGCTTACCTGGAATCCAGTCTCTGAAGCTGTATTATCTTCTTTTTTCCTTTGTAACTTGATTCTTTTAATGTAGGGTTCCTTCCTACCACAGGATTCCTTCCGACCGATTCCAGGTACTAGGCTTGCAATTCTTTTTAGGAGCTCCTTTCTTTATGTGGTCTAACTAGGGGGTGTTGCCGAAAGACATCTATGCCTGATGTCTCTTACTTAATGTCCCTGTTTGGGTGTCATTTGACGGCACTGCTTGCACAGACCCTGGTGCCTGGGGTAGCAAGCGCCTGAATCAACTTTATTGAGAACAACAACACCTTATATATGAGGTGCAAAAAGTAACAAATGATGTTTAACCAATCACGTACAATTCCATGGAGCACGTGCAACAGAGTACCAGGAACTACATTTCCTAGGATGCCTTTTGGCACTCTTCCTGTGACCTACCTGCCACATCAATCTACTTCTCAGAGGAGTAAGCAGCATGAAAGATAGCTCTGTGAATGACTGATTGACATAGAAAAGATCATTTCACGAAGATTATATTGTATTCCTAACAAGACCAAAACTGTGCACTAAATTACTGTTATGATAATTACCTTTGGCAGGTTTTGTCTTATTGTTGAAAAGCAATAGTAAGGTACCTTAAGAGGTACTTTACAAAGCATCATCTCCTTATAAGGGCTGCCCATGTAACTTTGACAAACATGAGCAGCACTGTACTAGATGATATTTAATGTCCCTTCTGAGCCAAACCGCTACTGAAAAGCAGGAAAAGAGAATGCGCCCTTAAGATTCACATGAACAGAGCCAATAGCAAATGAGGCAGAGGTATAACTAGTCAACAACAACCAAAGAAACATTAGAGTTGTGACAAATAACCCTCAACCAGCAGGACAGTGATGGATTTCCAAATGCTGGCAAAGGCCCTAGGAGAAATACAGACTAAGAGACCTGGGCTTTGGATATGTGTTGATAATATGCTCTTTTTCCTTTTTGCAACACTGTTTCCAAGTTTGTAGTAACCTGACTGATATTATACTTCCATAAAGTGAACTAGAATGACTTTTTTACCACAGAGATTTGTCTAGTCAGCAATATTTTCCTTAACTAGATTTAAAGGGATGTCAGCTTGAGAGCAGTAGATCTATTTCCAGGACATACATACTTACCTTGAGTTACACATCCCAGAGATGTTTCAGATTCTCAGGAGCGGGCATAACGTTTTAGCACCCAGCTGATAGAGTCAAATTTACGGATTTATGATGTCAGGTATTAAATCAGAGGAAAAAAATAATGTCCTCTATGCGATGGAAAAACCTCTGATTCTTTGTGGAAAAATAAGACAGCTTAGAATTTCTGATATATTTTGAAATTCTATTGTGTAGTGTCTTTTTTATTTGTTTATTCCATTTTTAATATTTGCTCAAATAGGAGAACAATTTATTTTAAATACGATAGAATGACAGTGACCAAAATGGGGTAATTTTTTCAAATATTCTACTGAGTTTCTTTGATACACCTCTAAAAAAGCAGAACACTTATTCTATACAAAACTCCCCTACCAATACACACAGAGGAGAGGGGGAGGCAATAATGCAGAAGAATGGCAACATGATCAGAGGGCTTCTCTCCTGTGAAGACAGGCTGAGAGACTTGCGGTTGCTCAGCCTGGAAAAGAGAAGGCTCAGAGGAGCACATTCCAGTACCTAAAAGGGACTTACAAGAAAGCCAGAGAGGGACTTTTTACAAAGGCATATAGAGACAGGACAAGGGGTAATGGCTTTACACTGAAAGAGCGCAGGTTTAATAGCTTTAAGACAATAAAAAGAAATTCTGCACTGTGAGTGTTATGAGGCAACAGGACAGGTTGCCTAGGGAGTCTGTGGATACCCCATCCCTGGAAGCGTTCAAGGCCAGGTTGGATGGGGCTTTGAGCAACTCTATCTAGTAAAATGTGTTTCTGCCCAAGGCAGAGGGGTTGAAATTAGATGATCTTTAAGGTCCCTTCCAACCCAAACAATTGTGTCATTTTAGGATTTCCACCTTAATTATCAGGGTACAGGCTATCAAAAGCTTTTAAGAACATCCCAAGACACAACAGAATCAAGGCTTCACAATGACCCCTTCAGATAATTTCTACAAGGCTCTGACTTACCCAAAGGCCTTCTAGAGCTACAGTGAATACAAGGAGGGTTTCATTCCTGAGAACACTCTGAGTTTGGACTATAAATTTCATTTGAGTATTCAAGAAGACATGGAAAAATGAAAGCAGTTTTCATCTTTAAAAAACTTATTTCATAAAAAAATAATAATACAATTATTGTTCCCTCATTTGAGAGAAACAGATGTTTGAACAGTTTTCAGTACTTACCACAGAATTTAACACATGCAGCTTATTTAGAGCTTACATAATCAAAGGATTTTGAAATCTGCTTTTAGAATGAGCACACCACTCAGCTGGGTAAAGATCATATCAAACAATTTTATCACATAAACATATGTAAACAAACAGAAAAAATAAAAAAAATGAAATTCAAAAAATATTTCTCACTGTGGTATCATGGAGAAACGTGCCCTGAAAGAAAATGGATGAAATCCACATAAAATTCGAAATTATATCAGTCACTGTTATGCTTCCTCTCAAATTCCTTGTTAGTTTCATAGTACTGAATTTTCACTCCAGTCTACTTGACCACATATCCCTGCAGCTAACATATGGATCCCATCTTTGTTTTCCCCCAGTTCAGTTCAGTTACCTGAACCCTGACCCTGCTGCAGACATCACTGGTTAACCTCCCATTTGGGATAATCAAACACAGCTTTTCCTCTTGAAGGACACCAAGTGAAACAGCACAGAATACTGTTTTTAAGAAACATGTGTCTCAAAATATGACAAGACTGCCTTAAAAAAAAAAAACAAAAAAAATAATGCATATGTGCATTAGAAAATCAGTTCATTCATTTCTGTTTTGTTCATGAAAAGGAGCCACAAGCAGTTATTCTTGCACCTTTCCAAGCCTATTTGAACATTCACTTAATGAAAAGATGAATGACTAATGAGCATACAGTTTTGATGAAGGACTTCTGTCCATCATACAGGAGACCATGTTCTGGGACCTAACACAGAATCATAGAATGGTTTGGATTGGAAGGGATCTCAAGAATCACCCAATTCCAACTGCCCTGCCACAGGTAGAGACAACTTCCACTACACCAGGTTGCTCAGAGCCCCATCCAGCCTGGCTTTATACACCTCTAGGTATACTCTGGTTTTGTTGTCATCACCTCTACAACTGGTAGTTTTCAGAAGAAATATAAAAATATCTCCGAGCCACAGGTACAGACTTTAACTCATGGAAAAAAAGGCACTGCATTAGTTTCCTGAAATACTTTTTGTGTGTGCAAACTGTAACACAATATTCAGCTGTATTCATTCAGGTATTCTAAGCTTATTGTCCTCATTATAATATTAGAAATTATTTTAACATGTTTCATCTCAGACTACACACATACAGGTTTGCTAAAATCTTGCATAACTGGGGATCAGCCATACAGAGAGGAAAAAGATAATATAGTGCAGATATTTGACTGTCAAAGAAGGGTTCAAGTTGTGTCTTCTGCTCTCTCTGCCTCAGCTGCAAGGCCAATTTCTGCAATGGCCTGATGTTCCTCTTCCAATCTTTCTTATTCTACAATCCATTTATGTTATTTCTATAACTGAATTCCCCAGTCAAAGCTCTGACTCTCCAAGAACAGAACCTCTACATATACACTAGAAAACAAGTACTTCATTCAGTTCCTACTGACAAACAGGGTTCCATGCTAATGTCTCAGCACTCCTGGTTTCAAAAGGAACAGTGAAATTCTCAGTGTTCAAAAATCTACCTTCCAGATCTGGTGATCCTACCCGAATCTATCACTGA
This sequence comes from Manacus vitellinus, assembly GCF_001715985.3. Classification (NCBI taxonomy): domain Eukaryota; kingdom Metazoa; phylum Chordata; class Aves; order Passeriformes; family Pipridae; genus Manacus; species Manacus vitellinus. The sequence continues at coordinate 61,365,528 of NW_021938789.1, forward strand.
TAAGCAGCATTGCTGATATGATAATTTCTTTTATTTAATTTTTTTTCCTCATTAAACATCCTTGAGAATCAATAAATACTTTGAGAGAGAGAATAAACCGTTACACGATAAATGAAGCATGTTCTTATAAACATGATAAAAGTTTAAAAATCATAAAGGGTTCTCTACAGGTGCTAATTTTACTACTTGAATGAAATTAATAAGACTCTCCATGAAACAGCAGGAGATCCTTAGATTACATGAGTAATCAGCAAGAAAATTTATTGTGGATTCACTAAACAAAAAGTGTTTATGTAATGTATGCAAAAGTGGTATTTTATTCTCCACAGTGAACAATTCTGAGTCCTTATAATAGAAAAATATTTAATAGCTTGAAAACTCTTGAGGCATAGTTTTAAAAAGTTGTTCAACTGTGATTAATTCAAGTCATGACAAACCAGTAATGAAACAGGTCTGCCTTATTTTATATTAAGTAGGATGAATTATTAAAATAACTACTTAAGGTTAAACAATGGTTATAGAGACAACTGAAAATCCAACTTGATGTCTAGGAATGTAAGAGTTAGAAGAGTGGGATTCATAAATGGGGTAGTACATTAATCTGAAAAGCTAAACTGTTTTACAGATAATGTATTTATTTACATGACTACTTATTTCTGTAAACCTCATGTATGTTTTATGAACCATTTCAGATGAAGAAGTTCCAGCAGCAGATCCAAAGAGGAAATACTATCCTATTTGTGCTAATAAATTCCCGGCAAGTTATAGCATTCAAGGAACAGTGTATAGCCAAGCTTTAATAATTTTTCAAAAATCTTTTATTACAATGTACCATGGAATCATGAGTTTGTGTTCAATACTTGATATTGATTGCTGCAATTAATTGCTTTTGGTTTGTACCTTGGGGCTTAATTAACTGGACTAAAAGTGTCAATACACTGTGGCTGTTCAACTGACTCACAAATGAAGCTAAATGATGCTTTACTGTGACTAGTTATTAATGTTCTGTCAATGAAACAAGCAAGGGGACTGCATGGGTCATGGAATTAGTAATAACGATAAAATATAGTGCCTTTAATTTTTAGATTAGCAGCTCAGCACAGATTACCAGTAGCTAAAATGACTGTAATCTTACTAAGGACCCTGATTTACTCATGTTGTATGTGTTATGTAAAATGAGATTACTGATAACAATGTAGTGCTTAAAGACATCTCATGTCCTGAAGAGAGGCGACCAAACTGCCCAGCTTCGGAACCAACTGAAAGGCACATGGTGTCTTCGTACAGTGTTAAATCAAAGCAAACACATCTTAGAGACAAGGCCACAAATACTAGCTGGAGCTAGTGAGCATGAAAATGTGTTCCCATGGCTTTTGAATTGAATCTGTGTCGTATTCCATAGGGCTATAGTTCAGGCAATGGCAATATACAGTGTGGATATATCCACTAACAGTTCAGGAAAGAGTTTTTATATCAAGTAATTTGGGGTTTGATCTACACTGTAACTTCTGTAACTGTTCATCCCATTACAAGATTCTAACCCAACAATGTAAATAGACTCTATTGCTGAACTTTTCAAGTGTATAAAAAAGGAAAACCACTATTTTGAGAGCTTTGACACTTCTCAGGAATAGTATGCTAAAGCATATGCAAATAAAGATGCTATGTTTGTTGAGGTCAATTGCTACACCTTCTTTGATAGCAATTGTTATAGATTAGGAAATCAGGGGAATTTTCCTTCCCCCTGCCCCACTCCAAGGGA